>NC_055988.1:161910300-162211118 GCF_018446385.1 Zingiber officinale
CCTCCTCCTCTTTTGATTCTCTGAACCCATGCCAATGGAAATCACTGGCGTCTCTGGATACGAACCAATAGTTAGAGGTCAAACTGAGCAGCCCAATCGTAATCAGATTTCGCCAGTGAACGTTGATGCCTCAAATGCATCTGTTGCAGCAAATTACAGTGAAAAGGGTACTTGTCTCCTTCTCTTAATGAAGCTTAATTTGAATCCAAACATGAGAATGTGACCTGCAACCTGCAAGCTAGAAAGACTCACAGTAAATGGTTAAAAACAGATAGGTGAATACAAATACGGTAATCAGAAAAAGTGCAGTCAACTGGAGTCGTCGAGGCCGAATGACGCTTCGTCGTCGATATAAGCTCCGGTGACGATGAGGATTATGATCGGGGCAGGACCGATCGCCGCTCTTTCGACTGGGTAGACGAGCTGCTCGATCGCGCGGTGGGGCGGCGGGTGGATGAATCTGACGATGTCGTCGTAGTGGACGAGTCTCGCTCCCTGCTGTAAAGAAACGACGGCTGAACCCAGAGCCTTTGGGTCTGAGTAAGCGGGACGATGAGGATGATGATGAGTGCTTGGTGCTGGAAGCGGACCCGGACAAGCCTGCTGTAGCTGCTGAAGATCGAATTTCGGTGGCGATGAAGAAGATATATCTGCCACTGGATCGGTCTGCAGACCGATCCAGATTCTTGACTCAGTCCGGGTCGAGCCCTCTCTGACTCCGCATGCCAAGTTTCCTTCTTGGACTTTTCAACACCAGATGTCCGATCACCCTTGATCCATCTGGATTTTCCCTTGCCCGGCTTCACTCACCAGGACTTGCACCTAGCTTCACTCACTAGGGTTTTCACCTGGCTTCACTCACCAGGACTTTCCAACTGCTTCAATCAGGTCAACCTAGTCAACCTGGATTAGTAATTAATCTGAGTTAATTATCTGATACAAACTTAAATCAGTGTCAACAGCAAAACAACATCCAGGTCAGACTGTATCAACAATCTCCCCCTTTTTGTTGTTTGACAACACGATTTAAGTTTAGATCAGAAATGCTCATATACCCATAATTTTAGGGAAATCAGGATCCTCCCCCTAAGACGGATACACCACCAAGTCAAGGACGGGAATCAAGATCCTTCCCGTTATCCTCTCCCCTAAAATCAAGCTTTCATACATTTCTAAACTTAGGAAACTTAGGTATCCTCTCCCCCTTTGTCAAACACCGAAAAGGTGCAAATGAGGTGACAAAAACTAAAAAGGCTCCCCCTTAATCCATACTGCCTTCTTTTAACTGACCTAGAGTTCCCTCTAAGGTCACAATACGACAGTAAGAAAGACAAAAGATACAATCAAATCATGGCATAGGAACAACATAAAAAAAAACATAGAAAATGAAGCATAATAAGGAGCAAGCAAATATAAAACCGAGTAGCATAAATATATGAGTAGCATCAGAAGTGCAAACATCCAGGTCAGACTAACAAATAACATCCAAAATACATACAGACAAGGTGACACACAGACTATATCAATCAACGTCCTCAACATGAGGAGCATCATCATCATCGGCAGGAAGGGTGAAATCCTGAGGCGGCACGCTGGAGGATGGATAGCCTGGGTAAGACTGCGGAGGCGGGTAGCGTGCCATCCATCCGAGTAGCAACTGCTGTGTCACCACCTGATGACTGCGCATATCATCGAAGCGCTGGTCAATATGCCCGCGCAGGTCATCGTAGCGCTGGTCAATCCGTATGCGTAGTCCATCGAACTCAGCAGTCACCATCTCCTCGTGACGATCAAATCGGCTCTCCAACTCAGCGATCTGCCAGCGCAGGTCTGGATCCGCCTCGCCAATGTCAGCAGGAGGAGCAGCAACAGGAGCAGCTGCAACCTGTCGTGGAGGTCCCCATGGTAACTCACCTAAAGCTCTCCCATCCTTCCACTGAACATCCCCATTTTGCCCTATGATTCCAGACTTGGAAAATGCCCGTTTCCCAAGTCGGCAATCCTGCCTGACCATTTTGATTATTCTACCCTTAGAGACATCAACCTGAAGGGTCTCAAGCCAATCAGTAATTATATGCCCATAAGGCATATAAATAGTGAAGCCGCTAGGCTGAGAATATGATATGATCGAGGAGTAGATACTCGACATGATATCAAAATCGAGACGCCGACGCAAACCATAAAGCATAAGACAATGATATGATCAGATCTCAGATAATGGTTTAGATGTGATAGGTAGAAGGCAGTTCGTGACAATTTTAAAAAGAATGTAATCTTGAGGAGATAATCTCAAGGCTGCAAAAGTAGGGAAGTCAACATCTAGCTCATCTAACCCTTGTCTAGGCTGTCTGAAGAAGTACTCATATATATCGTCAGGTGAGATATCAAACGGTGGAGGTAACTGATCTGGTAAGTCAGGAAATATCGAAAAGACATCACCGGAACACCTCCGACAATTGAGATACTCAAAGAAAGATGAGATACTGAAATCAAGAGTCCGCTTAGCAACTCTTGTTTTAAAACCTTGATCATTAGTCTCATGAAGGTTATTATAGAACTCAGAGACCAAGTCATAGTTGATATCCCGTTCCAAGTAGACTAGTGAATCGAGTTTGTAGTATGCTATGATTTCGGACACTTGTGGGCAAAATTCGTCCATGAATTTTCTATCCACGGACCTACAAGGGAGTAATTTGAATGTCCTTTGTTGAAAAGCTTGCTCAGACTGGCGGTTTGGGAATCTACTGGAACTAGCGGGTTGGGGTCGGGAAGGAGCAGCAGGAGTTTTGGATTTGGATGTCTTGGTTGGTTCCTTAGAGGTTCCCTCACCATCAGTGGGTTTCTTCCTAAGGGGACACAATGGGAAAAACGAAAAGCACAGGAGCCACCAATAATTAAGAACCGAAACAAACACAACAACAGAAGATGAGAAATGAAAACACAATGCCAAGTTTTATAGAGGTAAGAAGGTACCTTGGTGCCATTCGAACTTTAGGCTAGGGCTTCCGAGGGCTGGAGCTTCGGCGTGCAAAGAGAAGAGAAAGGGTGAGCTGGTGGGAAGGGTCAGCTAGGGTTTCGCGTGAATGAGGAAAAGGAGGGATCGGGAGGTTTTAAGGGTTTAGATGAGTGTACAGTGAAGAAATGATCGGACGGTTGTCCGATCAGAAGTATCCAAAGCCCCTGATCGGTCACCAGACGATCAGGGAACCTCTTGACCGGTCTATAAACCGATCGAAGGTGATCGGTAGCATTCGGCGATCGGTCCCGGACCGATCGAGGAACTTCTGATCGGTCGCGACCGATCGAGATCGATCGAAGCCCCCAAGTCACGGACTTAACCAATGGAACCACCGATCGGTCTATGGACCGATCAAGAGTTCCCTGATCAGATTATCCCGATCGGTCCCTGGACCGATCGGTGAGGCGCATAAATAACCTGATCGGTCCTGGACCGATCAGGGAATTCCTGAAAGGTTTGAAGATTTGGATCGGTCTGTCGACCGATCCATCTTCTCCGATCGGGCTGTAGCCCGATCAGTGTCTTTCAGTGATTTCGATAATCGAAATCCTTAGATATGTTTGATAGTTCGTAGAAGTTTCTCCAGTAAAACTTTCAAAATCAATATCTAGAACCCTGAGAATCTACAAGCATAACTATGTCCTAACGATGGGCTCTTATGGTGTGAATTTGTTTATAATTTGAGACTTTCAAATTCGACTACAAACACTGAGATTTCAGACAAGTTTCAAGTTTGTCAAAATAGACAACTCAAGGTTAAAAACTGAAATCTTCAACCTTGCTATGTCCAGTCCCAAATTTGGCAAAATATGTCCAAATTTCTATCATTATTTCAATGACCTATCCTAGTGTCAATCAAAATCACGAAAGGTCGATCAAAGGTATCAAACAGTCCAACAATCAAGGTTACATGATTTATAGGGAAAAGTCCAACCAAGTTTCCTTGGTTGGAATATATGAGTAAGATCTAGGAACCAAATACACATGAATTATGTAATGGTCTTCCCCATACTCAATTAATGTCTCTTCAACCTAATTATTCAAGGGATGCATGATACATTTTGAATAATTTGGTTGTTCCTAGCATCTCACCCCATTTCTAGCAAACAAAAATATTTTGTTAAACCTTATAGTTTGTGTGAGATGTTCCCAAGTTGCCCAAAATATTGTCCCAATTACTCTTGTCATTTTAATAGTCCTTATTGATCATGGTGAGGTTCTAATGACCTAAGGAGCCAAACACATTCCCAACTCCCTCCTTAAATGACTAAATTCATTCTCCGGAAGGGGTTTGGTAAAAATATCAGCTAGGTTTGACTTTGACTCAACATATGTGAGTGCAATGTCTCCCCTAGCTACGTGATCTCTTATGAAGTGATGACGCACTTCAATGTGTTTGGTTCTCGAATGATGGACTGGATTTTTAGTTAGGTTGATTGTGCTAATGTTGTCACATAGCACTTGTACACCCTTATAAGAAAGTCCATAATCCTCTAGGGTGTGTATCATCCACAACAACTGTGATACACTCTCTCCCATGGCAATATATTCGGCCTCGGTCGTGGAGAGAGCAACACAATGTTGCTTCCGACTTGACCAACTAACTAATGATGAACCTAAGAATTGGCAACCCCCACTAGTGCTCTTCCGATCCAATTTGCACCCAGCATAATCGGAATCGGTATAGCCTATCAAGTCAAAAGACTCTGTACGAGGGTACCATAGACCTACTCGAATTGTGCCCTTAAGGTATCTCAATATTCTCTTAACTGCAACTAAATGAGATTCCTTAGCACAGACTTGATACCTAGCGCACATGCCCACAGCAAAGAGTATGTCCGGTCGACTAGCTGTGAGATATAGAAGACTACCAATCATGCTTCTATATTGCGTTAGATCAATTGGTTTCCCACTCTCATCATTGTCAAGGCGAGTGTTTGTCGCCATTGGAGTGGACACTTCCTTAGAGTCACTCATATTGAATTTTCTAAGCATCTCTTGAGTGTATTTCGTCTGATGGACATAAATGCCATCTCGAGTTTGTTTGATTTCAAGTCCAAGGAAGAATGTCAATTCTCCTACTAGACTCATCTCAAACTCACTTTCCATGTGAGAAATAAATTCATTCAAATAGCCCTTGTTATTTGAGCCACAAATTATGTCATCGACATATACTTGGGCTACAAAAATATTTTCACCATCTCTACGCAGAAATAGTGTTGGGTCTATTTGGCCTCTCACAAAACCCTTTTCTAGTAAATATGTTGACAACCTTTCGTACCAAGCTCGAGGTGCTTGTTTAAGCCCATAAAGAGCTTTCTTGAGCTTGTATACGTGGTTTGGAGCTTCGGTACTCACAAACCCCGGGGGTTGTTCAACATAGACCTCTTCTTTAATTAAGCCATTTAAGAAGGCAGATTTAACATCCATTTGATAGAGTTTGAAACTTCTATATGCAGCAAAAGCTAGCATCAAACGAATGGACTCTAATCGTGCCACAGGAGCATAAGTCTCATCATAATCGAGACCTTCGACTTGACTATAGCCCTTGGCTACAAGTCTTGCCTTGTTTCTTACAACTTCTCCCTTTTGATTTAACTTATTTTTGAAGACCCATTTAGTTCCAATAATGGTGGTCTTCTTAGGTCTAGGAACTAAGTCCCACACTTGGCTCCTTTCAAATTGACCTAATTCGTCTTGCATAGCTATGATCCAATCAGGATCGTGCAATGCCTCATCAACTAATTTTGGTTCAATCTCTGAAATCAATGCGACTTCATTAGACTCATTTATGAAGAATGATCTAGTCCTAACCCCTTGTTGAATGTCTCCCACAATTTGGTCTTGGGGATGACTAGAGGGTATCCTAGATTGTCTTGGTGTTGATGGTGCCTCATGAATGGTCTCACTAGGCACAGGCAAGGACTCAATATCTGGCAAAGGATCAGATTGAGTTCTTTGTTGCCTTTGCTCATCAACATCAGAGTCAACTTCGACTCGTTCTTCATTTTGATCATTCAAACTTAGATTTCTAAGTTCAAATTGAATTTCTCCTATAGCCCTTGATTGATCATTTGAGTTAGGGATTTCTTCAAAAGCTACATCAGAGGACTCTTCAATCAATTTAGTCCTATTGTTGTAGACTCGATAGGCTTTGCTGGTAAGAGAATACCCGACCAGTATCCCTTGATCAGCCTTAGCCGTGAACTTCCCAAGATGGTCCTTGGTGTTCAAAATAAACACCTTACAACCAAACACCCTAAGATGTTTAATTGTAGGTGGTTTCCCAAACCAAAGTTCATGGGGAGTCTTTCCTAAAAACCTATGTATTAAAACTCGATTTTGCACATAGCAAGCTGTATTCACAGCTTCAGCCCATAAGTAGCTCGGTAGTGAGTACTCATTGAGCATGCTTCGTGCAGCCTCTTGTAAGACTCGGTTCTTTCTCTCCACAACCCCATTTTGCTGTGGGGTCCTCGGAGTAGAGAACTCATGCCTATATCCCTTTTCTTGACAAAACTCTAAAAACCTATGATTTTGAAATTCCCCACCATGATCACTTCTAATGGTTTTAATTGTTGTCAATTTTTCATTTTCAGTTCTTCTACAAAAGGAAATAAAAATATCTATAGTTTGGTCCTTATGTTTCAAAAAGAAAGTCCATATGTATCTAGTAAAATCATCAACGATTACCAAGCAATATCTACTTCCATTCAATGATATTACACTACTGCAATCAAATAGGTCCATGTGCAATAAATCTAAAGCAGTAGATGTACTTACAATGCTTTTACCTTTATGAACACCTTTTGTTTGCTTACCCTTTTGACATGCATCACATAGTTTGGTCTTGTGGTACTTGATGCTGGGTAAGTCTCGCACTAATCCTTGGTTGGCCAACTTCCGGATGTTCTTCATATTGACATGTGCCAACCTTCTATGCCATAGCCAAGACTCTTCTTCTTTTGACATGAAACACTTAATCAAAGCATTAGTAGCACTTTTAAACGCTACTTGATAAATATTATCAACCCTTGTGCCTACTAGTACCGTGTCAAGTGTGTCAATGTGTTTAACCAAATATTGACTTGAATGAAATTCAATTGTGTAACCCGTATCACACAATTGACTGACACTTAGGAGATTAAAAGTCATCCCCTTGACTAGAAGAACATTCTTGATGTGGAGACATTCGGATATATGAATGTCTCCAACCCCTATAACCTTAAGACTACCATTATTGCCAAAAGACACATTACCTCTATTTTTATTTTGTATGGTAGAGAATAGTGACTTGTCCCCTGTCATGTGCTTGGAGCATCCACTATCAACAAACCAAGTTGATAGACGCTCCCCCTGGACCAATGCCTACAAGACACGAAAGACGGATGTTTTAGGCACCCAAATTCTGGGACCTAATGCATCTACAATGAGAGACTTAGGCTGCCTTAGTCACCTTCTTCCTAGTCTCATGAACCCTAGAAACATGTGTTCTATGAAATTGGGTTCTTGACACTAAAGAAATAAAGCTAGACTCCTTAGGTTGGTATCCTAATCCAGCCTTGTTGTAAACCGCCCTTTGGGCATTTAGAATCATGTCTAAGGTCTTAGAGCTGGTTGAGAATTTCTCAAGCATTTTCTTGAGCTTCTCAATTTCACCCTTCAAGGTTTTGTTTTCATCCTCTAGGGCCTCTTGATAAAGGTCATCGACCTCATCTTCCCTAAGGGCCCTTAATTTCTCTATTTCATCTTTTAGCAGTTTAGTTTCTGTTTTTGATTTTTTGAGGGAAGTAGACAAATGTGCAATTGTTTTATAACACTTTTCTAAATGGGGAGATGTTACCTCTTCATCATCCGAAGATGATGAAGTCGCGGCTGAAGAGCTTGAGTCCTCACTCTCGGACTCGGACTCCTCTCTTGCCATGAGGGCTAACTGCCGTGTACTCTTCTCCCTCTTCTCTTCCTCAGATGAACTTGAAGAAGACTCATCCCATGTAGCTTTTAGAGCCTTCTTCTTCTTGACTCTTTCCTCCTTCTTTTTGGCTCGTTCCTCCTTCCTTTTTAATTTCGGACACTCGCTCCGATAGTGTCCCTTTTTGCTGCACTCATAACATGTAACATTAGTTTTGTCAATATTTTGTTCACTAGGTTTACCTTTCCTTTGTATCTTCTGCTCCTTCTCATGATTCTTCTCACGAAGTTGGCCATCTCGCTTGATGATGATTCACCTTCATCATCGGACTCGGAGGAGGATGAAGATGAAACAATTTCTTTCTCCTTCTTCTTTTCTTTCTTCCTTCTTCCCTCCTTGCTCTTTTCTTCTGCAACCAAAGCAATACCTTTCTCTTTTTGCCCTTTGTTAGCAAGTTCATGTAATTCCATTTCACAAAAAAAATCATCTAACTTAACAATGGAAAGATCCTTGGATACCTTGTAGGCATCCACCATAGATGACCACAAGGCATTCCTAGGAAAAGCTTTTAGAGCATACCTTACGAGGTCACGGTTTTCTACTCGTTCATCCACCGAATGGAGACCATTGATGATCTCCTTGAACCTTCCATGTATCTCACTTACAGTTTCATTTTCCTTCATGACAAGGTTCTGTAGTTGGTTTAGGAACAAATCCCTCTTGGCGATCCGAGAGTCTCGAGTCCCTTCTTGGAGCTCGATGAGCTTGTTCCATAGATCCTTCACACTTGTGAAAGGACCAACCTTGACAAGTTGATCCTTGGCTATCCCACATTGCAAAGTGACAACCGCCTTGGCATCGGCTTGTCCCTTGTGAGTTTGCTCGGTTGACCATCTCGATGAGTCAAGTTCCTTACCTTCTTCATCCTTTGGAGGTGAGAATCCCTCCTTGACGGAGAACCACATGGAGATATCGGTCTTGAGGTAATACTCCATGCGGCTCTTCCAATACTGGAAATCTGCTCCATCGAAAAAGGGTGGTCTGTTGGTGCTGAATCCTTCCTTCATGGCCATCTTGTTGCTCCTTGGAATGTTAGTCCAGATGAAGAGCATCAGGCTCTGATACCACTTGTTGGGATCTTAGATGGCTAGAGGGGGGTGAATAGCCTCTTTGAAAAACACTAAACAGAAATTTCTTCAAGAACTTTGTTAGCACAGCACAGCGGAAATAGAAAAACTAAAACGAAAGAAAACAAACACACAGCAGACACAAGGATATACGAGGTTCGGGGATAACTTGCCCCTACTCCTCGGCGTGTCCGTAAGGAGGACGACTCCTTGATCTTTCGGTAGATCACACCCCGGACAAGATCCGGCTAAAGATGTCTCCTTCTCGGTGGAGCAACCTCTCAACAAAGTCTCAGTTGATTATAGATTTAAGCACAAGACTTACAGTGGCTGAGAAAAATATTAAGATGAGCTTACAGCCACGCGGAGAAGAGAACAGAGCAGAGAGCGCACAATCAACCTTCTCAGCAAAGAGCTCACAGCTTCACCAACTTGCTTTCTCGAAGGCTTGATCACAAAAGACAGAGAATTCAGAATTATCCTTTCTGAACTCCTCTTCTTCCTTCTTATGTCTCTCTGCTTCACTGGCTCGAATCACCGCCGTCTGCAGAATCGCTGCTGCCAGTCAGGCGTAGCCAATCACACCTCCTCCTCTTCTGATTCTCTGAACCCATGCCAATGGAAATCACTGGCGTCTCTGGATACGAACCAATAGCTAGAGGTCAAACTGAGCAGTCCAATCGTAATCAGATTTCGCCAGTGAACGTTGATGCCTCAAATGCATCTGTTGCAGCAAATTACAGTGAAAAGGGTACTTGTCTCCTTCTCTTAATGAAGCTTAATTTGAATCCAAACATGAGAATGTGACCTGCAACCTGCAAGCTAGAAAGACTCACAGCAAATGGTTAAAAACAGATAGGTGAATACAAATACGGTAATCGAAAAAGTGCATGCAAAGCAAACAATACCGTGGGTCGGTGCGCATCGAACCACGCTTCGATCATCGCTGATCGGTCGCGGACCGATCAGAACTAATCTGATCGGTCCCGACCGATCAGCGCCGCTTTCCGAAGGTGCGCGACTTCGATCGATGCGGACCGATCAGCACTAATCTGATCGGTCCCCGCATCATCGATGTCGCCGTCGATGCTTAAAGCCTCGATCGGTCTCCGACACGATCAATAAAATCTCGATGAGCTCGATTGATTTCGATCGGTCCGCGATCGGTAAAATCGATGGACTCGATCGATTCGATCGGTGCGCATCGATCGCAAACGCTCGCAGCCATCGACACCTCGATCGGCCGGGACCGATCAGGTATAGAAGCGGATCGGTCTGCAGACCGATCCAGCTTCTTGACTCAGTCCGGGTCGAGCCCTCTCTGACTCCGCATGCCAAGTTTCCTTCTTGGACTTTTCAACACCAGATGTCCGATCACCCTTGATCCATCTAGATTTTCCCTTGTCCGGCTTCACTCACCAGGACTTGCACCTAGCTTCACTCACTAGGGTTTTCACCTGGCTTCACTCACCAGGACTTGCACCTAGCTTCACTCACTAGGGTTTTCACCTGGCTTCACTCACCAGGACTTTCCAACTGCTTCAATTAGGTCAACCTAGTCAACCTGGATTAGTAATTAATCTGAGTTAATTATCTTATACAAACTTAAATCAGTGTCAACAGCAAAACAACATCCAGGTCAGACTGTATCAACACATGTGTTTTGGTATTTAGGCAAAGGGTTTAAGTTAGGTTCACCCTTGTATTTGATATGTGTACTTGAGTTGTGCAGGACTGCAGGATACACATGTGACTCAGGTTGATGGCTTCGAGTCCGGTGAAGGATGGAGCATCCGAGGGACCGTGGACAAGGCAGCGAGGACAAGGGCCGAGGGAAGCGACTTCGAGGCATACGCGAAGGATGACATTGGGGACGAGCCGCGGGTTTGAATGCATCCGAGGGACGAGAGCCAAAGGAAGTAGGCTTGAAGGCAAGAGGTCAAAGCTGCAAATGAAGCGTCAAATGAGTCATAAGGGTGAGGGTACGAGTGCATGAGAGATTGTACTCGGAGTAAAATTCTAGTTTTAGGGTTTTACTGTAGCAGTACTGTAGCGCTACTGTAGCAGTACTTTAGCAGTCGACTGCATGTTTTAGCAGTCGACTGGTGCAGTCGACTGGGGCAGTCGACTGGCAGCGAACAGAATGTCTCTGTTCGCTCGGTTAGTGTGGAATCGAGCCGTTGGGATGTAACGGTCGAATTTTCACAAAGGGCAGTCGACTGCTTGTTTTGGCAGTCGACTGGTAGGCGGGGTTTTCAGCCCGCGGCCTATATAACCAAGGCTTGAAAGCTTGGTTATCCCTGACGAAATTAGACTTGGTTAAGGTCTAATTAGTAGTCTACAAGTGCTCAAGAGTTTCCCTTGTGTCCAAGAGGTCTTGGTGAGTTTGTGGTGAGGTTTCTCCACCCACAAGGAGGTTTGAGCTAGCCGGATGTCTTCCAGGGAGTAATCCACCGACGGATAGGGATCGTCCACCTTACGGACACGCCGTGGAGTAGGAGCTTTATCTCCGAACCACGTAAATGATCGTGTAGCTTGGTTTGCATTCTTTCTTTGTCTTGCTTTTAGTTTAGCTTGTTTGTTTTTGTTTGTATTCCGCTGCGCAAGCTAACAATAGTGTAGGAAGCAATCGATTTGGGGGTGCCGTCTATCCAACCCCCCTTCAAGTCGGTCGTCCGATCTCCCAACAATAACAACAGAAGTTCTAACGAAAATGATGTTTCTAAACATAGTTGTCATAAAAGGATTATTGACAATCTAAGCGAAGAGTCACGTCAGAGCAAACGGGCAAGAGTTGAGAAATCATTCGGGCTGGACTTCATGACTTTTATGTCGGAAATGGACTCAAGAACATTAAGCAAAACTCTCTCTAGTCCCGACGCCCCATTGTGGAAAGAAACTGTCAATAATGAAATCAAGTCCATCATGAATAACCATACTTGGGAATTAGTAGACCTTCCTTCTGATACTAAACTATTAGGTTGTAAGTGGATACTAAAACACAAGTATAAAGCTAATAGATCGATTGACAAGTATAAAGTCAGACTTGTAGCTAAAGGATACAAGCAAAAGGAAGACATTGATTACTTCGATACCTACTCACTGGTGACAAGGATTACATCCATACGAGTGCTGATAGCCATCGCAGCACTGTTTAACCTTGAAATACATCAAATGGATGTTAAGACTGCATTCTTAAATGGTGAGTTGGAAGAAGAAATCTATATGGAGCAACCCGAGGGGTTCGTAGCTCCAAGAAAAGAGGAAAAGGTGTATCGACTTATTAAGTCATTGTACAAACTTAAACAAATGTCTAAACAATGGCACAAAAAATTTGACAAAACAATGTTGTCAAACGAATTCAAAATAAATGAATATGACAAATGCATTTATGTCAAACACACACCTAAAGGTCATGTAATAGTTTGTCTATATGTAGACGACATGCTTATAATGGACAGTAATCATGAGGTAATCATGAGTACAAAGAAAATGTTGACTAAGAATTTTGATATGAAAGATATGGGTTTAGCAGATGTTATATTGGAAATTAAAATTCTTAGGACATCTGATGGGATAGTTTTGACACAATCCCATTATATAGAGTCAGTGTTGAAAAGGTTCAATACGTACGATCTCTCTACAGTAAAAATACCTATGGATCTAAGTCAACACTTAGCGAAAAATCATGGTGAGCCCATATCGCAATTGGAATATTCTTAGTTCAATGAGACAACAAAGTTACAGAAGTTGTGTTATAGCACATGAGATATATTATCTCTATCCCAATCCTAGGATGAACTTGTGATATCCTACCACATGTAGTGAGGTTAAGCGTATGCTTTTAATGACTTCTATACCTTTATAAGGTGAAGTATGGTAGGAAACCCTTGATAGAAGTGTCACCTATGTGAGTGTGAAGACTGACCGTTTTAATGAAACACTCATGAATCCAAGATGGTGTCTATGACCAAAACAGAACCAACTATGAGAATCAAAAGTAGGTGAGATAAGTCTTTGTGTGGGTGCTATTGTCATAGTATACACAAACAGCTGAACATTTCAAGACATCATGTTCACTGTGCAGTCTAGTATGCTCCATAGCATTTCACTACGGAAGGTTCAAAGCCACAAGCTACCTCTCCCGATGCATTAACTTATCGATTGAACTCTCCTTAGGTGATAACATGCATGCATTAATTTTCATTTATATGGTGGATTATTAGAAATTATAAATGAGAAATTTAAAGGTTTAAGTGTCTTTTGAATAGTTAAAGGGTGTCATCTTATGAAGAGGTAGTGTGCCTCTTAGGAAAGGATACGATCTACATCATCCAATTCAAAATGGATGGATGAGATCTAATTGAACCAAGAGGTTCTTATACACCTTCATTTAGTATAAATAAAGTCTCTCATATTCTCATTTCACTCACTTAATTTCTTTCAAGTAAAGCAATCATTGTATTTCATACTTGCATTGGAAAGTTCTAGAAGCCTTATTCGGTTCCGAGGTCTTGCGATTTGCAGTGCTGCTATCGTAAGATAAAGTTATTGTATCTTGGGAGATGATTGTCGTATTTTGTGAGCACCGTGTGCGGGACAAATTCGTCTTAAAGAGATAGAGTCTAACCCTAGTCTTGACTCAACCAAAACGGTGGTATATCGTCATTCTGTCCGTGCTCAGATTGCATCAATACAAATATCCCAACAACAACTTGACATCCTTCTGCTACACCGTAATCCAAGGACATAATTGTTACATTATTAATATGGTACCGCTATATTAGCGGCCCTCTTACGATTGGCTCATACTATTAAGAAAGAGTAAGAACTTAAATTGACAAGTGCATAGATGGGTGCCTACAAATGTAATGAAATCCTCCGTCGAGTTTTGACCCCCCCAACTATTACAATCATTCTCTCATACTTACCAACTCAGTGAGTTCTTGAAGCCATAACTGTTATACTATGGTTCAAAAGATCAAATCCGTCACATGATCGATTTCATACGATGAATCTCATGATCATATAGAAGTAAATTAAAAACTTATAATTAATTAATACGAAAACTTTATTAAAATTTAAATACTTACCAATGATAATAATTTTATCCCATATTAACTAATGTAATTCTAGTTCCTATTAACCAACTCAGTTCTATCCCAATACGTAATCTAAATGACAGTATTCCATAATTACTAAACTATGTTATCTTACCAAACAAGCTCCATGCCCGATCATTATCGAAGTGACAGTCAAATCTAGCCGTAACTGTCAACCCCTTTTTTCCACACTTTGCCCAGGCGGCGCACGTGCCACAAAATGGCACCCGATTCACTAAGCAAATCCCACGCAGCAGACCACTTTCCTTCGCTATTAAGCCAGCTCTGGGACCGCACTTCGCCATCCCCTATGGAAGCATAAGATCCACGGTCCAATTTCCAAATCGACGGGTCTGATTCTCTCTCGCACTGAGAATCACTAGGTGGCTAGCCCCCCGTTTCTTTTATGGCTGCGCAGACTCCTGGCGTCCAAGTGCTCGACCGCCGCGCGAGCTTTTAGAACGCCAATGATTTATCGCCGCGTGTCCCTGCCCGCGTCCTTAAATACGTCCCCTCGGCTCCTCCTTACTTCCCTTTTCTCCAACTTCTCGCCCTCTTGTCTTCTGTTTTGCGCTCGTCATGCTGCTGCAGCCGCACCCCGACGCCGCCTTCGACTCGCTGGACCAATATTGGTTCGGTTCGCCCGACCCGAAACTCGAATCCCGGCCCGGCCCGGCCGAGCCGCTGTCGGCAGACGAGCACAGGCGGCTCCGCCGCAAGATCTCCAACCGCGAGTCCGCCCGCCGCTGCCGCATGCGCAAGCAGCGCCGCCTCGAGGAGCTCCGCTCCGAGTCCGCGCGGCTCAGCTCCCTGAACCAAGACCTCGCGCACCGGGTCGTCGTGGCGTCCCACCGGTGCCAGATCTTCCGCAGCGAGAACCTCCGGCTCCGGGCCGAGTACGCCGCCCTCAACCGCAGGCTCTCCGAGCTCCGCCGCTTCATCCTCCTGCTCCGCCAGCTCTCCCCGGCCTCTCACGGCGGTTTCCTCACTGGTTTGCCTTTCGAGGAAGCCTTGGCGTCATTAACGACGTGAATCGGAACTCCCAAAGGACCGCCCAGTCACCTACCGCTGCGCCATGATCGATCGCGATCAGGCCTCTGGTGTAATTACGAGTCGCTTTTGACTTTCCTTTCTTAGAAAAAAAATTAGGGTTCAACGCTTAATCCCATTATCGATCAATAAACCACCCAGTGGATTCAAAGGAACCATCTCTCAGAAACAAACTGATCTATAAATAGAAACTGATAGCATACCCGGGGAAAAAAACAATAAACGAGGATCTGAACAAAGCATGGAAATTCAAACTCCAAGTTCCATGAGATAACCAAGTCAAACTAGGTAGAAATCATTAAAAGAATTCTTTGCTTGAGTTTTAGTTAAAAGCAAATCGAATCTTAAATTTATTTATAAACGTTTGATTTATTTATCGTGCAAGAATTATATCATCTATACGACTGGACAAAAGCATTCAATAGATTCTCAATCAGTCACATATCAAATCTCAATAATAACACATTGAATAATATTTTCTCACGTGGAATAAAAAAATTTAGAAAGTTGGTTGTCGGGTGTAAATTCACTTGTACTCTGTATTTACTGGATGGGTGAACCGAAGGAGATTTTCACTCGCTGAATTAGTTGACTCAAAGCTCGAACATATAAATTATCAAATAATAATAATAATAATATGACTGTATTACTCTGACTTTTATTACTGTTTTTTTAATAATGTTAATTATGAGTTGGTGATGCATATCGATCAACAACCCAGAAGTTTGTGGCGCTGACGGCAAAAGAGACAAATGTATGGTGGTCCATGCAATTCTTTTTATGGGGCGCTTTTGAATTTGGCAATTGTCATGATAAATGTAGCAAGTTTTGGGTGTAAATTAAAAGAGTATTTTATTTAATAAAATATTAAAAGAGGTTTCTTTTTTGTTTTTTTCAGAAATGTCAAAATGTGCCTGAGATTTGTGTGATGGTAAAAGACCGAACGGATTCCTTAATAATAAGTTTCAAATCTCACTCATTTCATATTATATCGGGAGAGTTTAAAAAATTTATGATACTGGATCGTCTATCATGATTTATCTGTACTCAAGGGTGGAACTAGGTTATAATTTACCCGGGTTGTAGCCCGGAGGCAGACGACGCTGAATCCCGAATTTACAATGGAAAACAAATAGAAGACACGGGAAAAAAAGGAATTAGCTCGGGACAGCAGCGTCGGAGTTGACGGTCATTGCTCACAACCTGGAATCAGCCCGGGTAAATCACCCGGGCTGGCTCCGCCATTGTCTACACTTCTTAATTTATCTTAGTAGTTGATAAAAAATTTTTATACGACTGAACCGATAATCTCCAAAATTACCTAGATAACTGGATACTCAAAATATATATATGCAAACTAAAAGGATGCTCTTTTCATTAAAATCGTAGTGTCCCTTTTTAAATTTATTATCAAAATGACATCCATCCGTTTTGTACCCTTTACTTGTACAAATTGTCCTTTGATTTTTTTTTTTTTTTTTTTACACTCTTATATGGCTATAGTTGCTATACAACTATAACAACTATAATCTTATAATTGCTATAAAATTATAACAACTATAATCTTGTATCTGCTACAATATAATATTATTTGTTAACTAATGTTGACTAAGGTTACCAGAGCTATGAACTCTAGTTACTACCATCTAAATTTTTGTATTATTAGAATTGAATTGTCTAAATCTTATAGTTTCTATAATAGCACCAAAAATAAATATAATTTTAAAAAATAAATATATAGAGGTGAGATATAGACATCCTCTTAATAATAATTCAAAAGGGAGGTCCTTTTCATTTTTACCTAAAAAAATATGTTTTTTAAATATTTAAATTTATAATTGCTGTAGAAATTTTCAAAAGTTTATAGTAGAATTGACACTTTATTATTTATTACAAATGAGGATGCGGTAGTTGTTTTACAAGCATTTATCACATGAGAGCATCTTTTTAACGTTTTTTTTTAATAAAAAAATTTTGCTTTGATTTTTTTTTCAACCGTATAGAAAACCTAACCTAATTAAATGCAATATGCATGCGCAATACATGTTCATGAAGCTTTGTGGGACAATTAGCAAATGGCACTGGCACATCAAGCCTCGAATGATTGGAGTGTGCTTCACATTTCATTTAAATGTGTATTTGACTCATATGCTTAGCTTTTAATGACGCAATAAGTAAATGTACATTTGATTACTTGACTTGTAGGTGGGAGCTTGTTATTTATAGGGTTGGTGTTTTAATTTGATTTGCTTTCACCACCAGAAAACTGATATAATTTTCTATCATTAAATTAGCTATATTTTCATCCTTAATTCCGTCACTATTAATTAAAAATCATATTTAATATAATTAATTAGCAATAGATAAAAAAAATTCGTCGACAGGAAAAAAACTGTTGATAAATCAGTGACGGAATTAAATATTCCTCTCTAAATTAGTGACTAATATTTAAGTTCAGTTTCTGATTTAGCAATAGAAATTTAATTCCCTTGTTATTATAGCAATGAAAATTAATTTCGCCACCGATTTAGTTATGAATATTTAATTAATATCGTTAAATTAGTGACGAAATTAAATTATCATTGTTAAATTAACGATGAAATTAAATTTTTATCACTAATTCAGAATCATATTAGCTAGGGTTCCCAATCAATTTGTTTCCTCTCCAATCGATCGCATCTTAGTTCTCTCCTCTCTCTCCTATCATAATCTTCAGTGTCGAACATCCTCTCCGGTATCTGATCTCCTCTCCAACACCAGGGTAATCCTCTTCCCTCTTCTCTCCTCTCCCCTCTTGAGCTATGCTCATGAGGCTGGCCGTGCAACGTCAGTGGCCTCACGCTGTGCTCGCGAGGGCGGCCTCGCGCTGTGCTCTTTATATTGATCCTTCCTGATCAACGATACTTGTCATTATATGCTTCTTGGTTGCTTATTGGAATTGTAGTTGCATATCCGAATGTGGTATGTTTTTTTCATGTAAATTATTGCTTCATATCTTGATTTAGACTTTACCTTTAACTATCCGTGTGAATTGTGGAGCATCTCGTGCTTCATTATCATTGTTTTAGAATAATTCGTATTAGGAGGTTATTAGTGTAATCATCCTAGATTAATCAAAATTGATCAGTTTAACTAATCTTAAGTGGATTCAAAGTTGATCGATTTACTAATCTTAAGTGGATTCAAAGTTGACCAGTTTAACTAATCTTAAGTAGATTCGAACTTAAGTTTCGATCTTTGGACAATATGTGAAGAAGAGGTCAAATAGGTCAAAGTTAACCGAATACTTGATAATATGGGAAAGAGAAGTTAAGTAGGTTAAGAAGGACCGCACATTAGTAAAGAAAAGTCCTAACTGTGATTAGGTAAGGGAAAGCCCAACTGGGTCAAGAAGAACCGCATCTTGGCAAAAGAAAGTTCTAACTTTGGTTAGGCAAAGGAAAAATCCAAGTGGGTCAAGGAGGACAACACATTGGCAATGGAAAGTCCTAACTAAGATTAGGCAAGAAGAAAATCAAAGTAGGTCAAGGAATACCAGACTTGGTGATCAAAAATCCAACGAAAAGTTGGCACAAGATGTAAAGTCCAAGTGAATCAAAGGTTAACCTGACACTTGATGAAGAAGTCACAACAGGTCAAGGTTGATCGAATGTTGAGCAAGGAAACCCTAGACTGGATTAAACAAGTTAGGGTGGGCAATCGATTAGGGTAATCAATTGACCTTAAATTAATCGATTAGGCAATCGATTAGGGCTTAATTCATGAGAGCACAGAAGGTACCAGAATCGATTGGACAATCAATTTCAACATCTCTAATCAATTGGTTCAATTGATCAGGTAGTGTTGAATCAATTGGGATGAAAGCTCAATCGATTAGGAGCTTCATAAAGGAAATTTGTCAAAACAAAGGTTGAATCGATTCACCCATTGCCAATCGATTGGGTCGATTAATTGGGCAGCAAATTGTTACTAAGAAGTAGAACCAATTAGGGCAATTGATTCTGGCATACCTAATCGATTAGGGCAATCGATTAAGAGCTAGTTCGTGAAAATATAGAAAGTTGGGGAATCAATTGCCCAATCGGTTCAGTCCAAGCCAATGGATTGGGGCAATCGATTGGGAAAATCATAAAAGAGTTGTTACATGGTTTGAACGGTTGGATTTGATCTAATCTGACATAGCAATCTATTGGGGGTAAGACCAATCGATTATGAGGCTTAAATCAACGTGATATAAAGGATTTTGCGAAGATTCAAATCACTCGTTCTTCTCCGCTCTTCTTCGTCAGTTCTTGAGCTTTTGGAAGAAAAGTGTTGTTATATTTTCCAAGCATCAAGAGACAACCCAGAGAAACAAGAGATCAAGAGTAAGGTTTTTCATTATTGTATTTATTTTCCTTGTTCTTGTTATATCCTTGTTGTATTTCTCGTTATATTTCTTATGTTGAGATTGTATGAGATTTCTCTGCCTCCTGGAAGGAGGTTTTCATAGTGTATTTGTGAATGAAGAGAGTGAACCCTTAGATTAGTCATCTCAAGGAAGTGAATATCAAATAAAATCAAGGGTATTAGCATTACTTCAAGTTTCTACTATAAATCATCATCGACAAAGCAATTGGAGTTAATCACCCTCCTCTAGCTCCCAAAGTGTTCTAACAATTTTTGTATGAAAAATATCACTATGATTGTCAAAGTGTTTTATAGTGAAATGCTTATGACTTGTTTTTAATGGTAGTACAAGTACTCTTGAATCATGGAGTTCCAAGAATGATATAAGGATGAATTAGTCTTCCTTGCGGGGGATATATAACAAACTAAATGTCTAACACACATTGTTGTTCATGCATCTTTGAAAATTGCCTTGATCAAGAACAAATTCATCTTGGAATTAGGGCAATTATATACTCTATAAGGCACATAATTACTTTATCCAAGTTGCATAATAAGGAAGGAATAGTTGAAAAATATTAGAATCTCTTGTTATATTTAAGGTATTATATAATGTGATTGATTTTAGCTAATTTTTAGTTGTTTTTTTATTATCTTCAGGCATACTACATTTTCTGAGCTCTTTCCTCTTTTAGCAGTGGAAACAACACCATTTCTAAACTCTTATCTCCTGTCCATTTGATATCTTCTCTTTCAGTGCTACAAAGCTTCTTTTGAGGTTCAAATTTAATATTTAGTTTAAGTTTAAGTACTATTGATAATATTAGGTTTTAATAATTTACTTAAGATTAAGTTTAAACTATATGCATGCTTAGTTTTACACATTTAATAATATTATAAATTTATTTCTTATTAGATTACAATATATATGAATAAAGCTTGAATATATAATAAGTTAGAAAATGGATTTGTCATTGAAAAATATTTTGATATAGTTAAAGAGTTTGTGAACTTTGCTAAGCGTTATCTAAATTGTATGAATGGTGACAAATTATGTTGTCTATGTAATCATTACTTGATGTAGAAATATAACTTTCCACAATGAGGATACCATGAAAGTACATCTAGATAGAAATGATTTTGTTTCAAATTATTACAATTGATACTATCATGAAGAACCTTATTTGTTTAAGCCAATTGAGCCTTTTGTTATGTCGTCATCTGACCCTATTGCTCGAGAGGAATTATCATCTAATAATAATGCAATGCAATTAATAGTTTATGACACAATAAATGTGGTTGATTAGTCAAATATAGATGAAATACCAACACCTGGTGTTTAAAAACTATATGACATGTTAAAGGCTAGTAAAAAAAAGTGTGGAAAGACATTTCTTCTAGTCATTCTCAACTATCAGGTACTGTAGGGTTATTAAACATCAAGGTAGAGCATCATTTCTTAGAATGATATTATGATGATATTTGTCAATTGATGTCAAAATTGCTCCCTACTGATAAAATAATGACTGATAATTTCTACAGTACAAAGAAATTAGTTATAAGGTTTAGTTTACTTATAGAAAAGATTGATTGTTATATAAATAACTACATGATCTTTTGGAATGAAGATAGTGAACTTATTGAATGCAAAATGTATAATCACCCTCATTATAGATAGTGTAGTCACGTATCTAGGAAGAAGAAGAAAATTTTTCATGGAAAGTTATGTATTACTTCCTGTTAACTACTAGACTTCAACATTTGTATGTATCTGTCACAATAACAAGCCATATGAGATGACATCATGAAGATGTACACGAAGAAGAATAATGTGTAATCCTTCTTACTCTCCTACATAGAAATATTTTAATATAATATTTTCCTCCATTGTAATGGACTCACATAATGTAAGACGGAGACTTTCAATTGATGAATTTCAACCATTTGATCAATATGGATAGTAATATTTATCTTGTTTAGTCATATAACTTACCATCATAAATATCCATGAAAGACGATCGAATACATGTTCTATTTTAGGTATGATATTTCTATTGGGACTGTCGTGTCCACTAGAGGGGGGTGAATAGTGTCTCGTCGCGCGCTCGTTGGTTGCGTCTTGATGATGATATGCAGCGGAAATAAAATACAAGACTCACACAACGCTAACAAGTAGATTTACTTGATATCCACCTCAAGAAGAGGTGACTAATCCAAGGATCCACACACGACACGCTTCTCCACTATGAAAACTCTCTTTCTCAATCGCAGCCAGAGGCGGAGAAGCCATGTACAAATCCACACACAACAACACAACTCACCCAAGAAGAAAATACAAGATATAACTGAAATACACCCTTCTTCTTACTTACTTGTTGCTTGTTGTTGCCTCTTGAACCTTGGGAATGCACCCCAAGCGCCTTCAAGAACTGACGGTGAAGATCGGAAGAAGCTCGCATGAAAATCGCTGAAGATCGCAGGAAGAAGAACAAAAGTTCTAGCGAAGAAAATGCTCCGCCCAGGCTATATACAGTGCCTCCAATCGATTGAATCAACCTCAATCGATTATCATGTCAGCACCGCTCCATCGCAGTCGTCCATCACCTACATCCTGTTAGGATGTATACTAAAAGTCTAGCTTTTGGTATAAACATTTATCTAGAAATAAGAATCACATTGGTCAAATGTCTATATTTATGATAAATGTAGTTGCTCAATTAATTTATATTGTAGATAACATGGTGTGTGGTGTCACACACAGAAGATCATGTTATCAGTTCCTTATAAATTATAAACAGTAGCTCACGACCAAAATGGAAAGGAACAAACCATTGGAAGGTCGTAGTGTAATTAGGAATTAGTTTATCTTGACTATATAATTACACTAGTACACTTAGAGTGTATTGAGTAGGACCATTAGAGGTCGTTTCTTTTATACTGACTTTATAAAGAAACAAATACCTTAGTTATTATGGAAGTGTGTGCTCTTAATCCTAATATAATAACAAGCATATATATTTGATATTTATTTCTTTAATTTATCAATGGGTGAGATTTAGTTCGATGAATCAATAAGCCCGATAAGTTGGGAAATGATATCACTTATAGTGTATGTTGTTGATTATAGAAGGAAACTGTGTCCTAGTAATCTAGGTTGATAATGTCCCCAAGATGAGCTCATAAAGATTGTCATGTTAAACCCTGCAGGTGGACTTAGTCCGACATGACGATAAGGTTGAGTGATACTATTCTTGGATTAAGATATTAATTAAATAAGTTGTCAGTAACTCACTTAATTAGTGGACATTCGACATCTTAAATACAGGGAGACTAACACACTCATAATAAGAAGGAGCCCAAAAATATAATTTGGGATTGGTGTGGTAGTTCAATAATAGTTCTCTAGTGGAATGAATTATTATTGATAAAATTAAGTTGTGTGTTCGGGGCGAACACAGGATGCTTAATTTTATCGGGAGACCAAAACCAATTCCTCCTCTCGGTCCCTATCGTAGCCTCTTAATTATAGAGTACTATACCCATCTATACCCACCTTCTTACCCATCCCATAGGGGCCGGCCAAGCTAGCTTGGAGACCAAGCTAGGGCCGGCCAAAGTTTGGTTTATGGGTGCTTCAAGGTGGCCGGCCCTAGCTTGGGTTCAAGCTTGGTGTGGCCTGCCCAAATTAAAATAAAAAGATTTTTATTTTCTAAAAATTTTCTTATGTGGATAACATGATTTAAAAGAGAGATTAAAAATTTAAATATTTCCTTTTATAAGATTCTACAAAAGATTAAGAGAAGAGCTAAATCTCTTTCCTTATTTGTAGATTAAAAGGTTTATTTTAATTTTGGTAAAAACTTTCCTTTTAATCATGTTTATTATTTAAAAGAAAGTTTAAAAATTAAAAATTCTCTTTTATTAGTTTCTACAAAAGATTAAGAAAAGATTTGATATCTTTCCTTATTTGTAGATTAAAAGAGATTTTAATTTTTTAGAGATAACTTTCTTTTTATCCACATGTTAAAAGAAAGATTTTAATTTATAAAATTTCTTTTTTATTAACCAATCATGAAGGGAAAAATTATTGGAGATTTTATGGTGTGGCCGGCCATTGAAAATTGAATAGAGAAAATTGTTTTAATTAAATAAATTTTCCTTTTCAATGGTAAAAGAATTAAGGAAGTTTTTATTAAATTTTCCTTATTTGCCAAAACCAAGGATTATAAAAGAGGGGGTAGAGGAGGCTTCATAGTGAACATCTCTATTCTATTTTTCCTCTCTTTTCTCCTTGGGTGTGGCCGGCCCCTTCTTTCCTCTCCTCTCCTTTGTGTGGCCGAAACCTTCTCATGGTGGAGATAGCTTTGGTGGCCGGATCTAAGAAGGAGAAGAATGAGAGAAAAGAAGTCTCTTTTCTAGTATCCCTTGGAGCATTGGTGGTGGTTGAATTTCTTCATCCTTGGAGGTGCTCTTGTTGTGACCGAACCTTGCAAGGAGGAGAAGAAGGTGCTTTGGTGGTTTCTCATCTCGGAAGATCGTTGTCCGCACAACGTCTGAGGTTAGAAGAGGAATACGGTAGAAGACCTAGAGGTTTTTGCTTGCAAAAGAAAAGGTATACTAGTATTTAATTTCCGCATCATACTAGTTTTATTTCTTTGTAAAAATACCAAATACAAGAGGCATGCGATTCTAGTATTTCGAATTTATTTTCGATGTTGTGTTCTTTTGTTTTTTTTCCTTGTGATTTGATTGTTCTTTTCGGTTGACCTAAAGTTATTTAAGGAAATTAAATATTAGCTTTCCTTAAAAGGCTTTGTCTAGTCGGTGGTGGTTGCTCTCATATCTAAGAAGGCCATGTGCCTCGTCATGTCAGTACTGGAAGCCAATTTTAGAAATTAATATTTAATAGAATTAATAACCTAGGTGATTTGGATCGAAAGTGTTAAGTTCCGCAGGAGATCCAAGTCTAAACCTAAAAGAACAAATAGATTAAACTTTGGATCAAACGTGTTAAGTTCCGCAGGCGATCCAAGTTTAATTTAAAAGAACACATGGTAGCTAGGAAAAGGTTCAGACCTTTGTACAAAATTTTTGTACAATGGAACCATTAGGTTTTTCGAGTAGCAACCAACACATCCTGCGCAACGGTTGAATCCCAATCGATCGGCCAATCGATTGGGATAGTCTGAATCGATCCACCAATCGATTCAGATGCTTTCTGTGTTCTCGCAATCGTGCGAGAACTCCTAGCTCCAATCGATTGACCGATCGATTGGAGATTCCCAATCGATTTCCTAATCGATTGGGAAAGCCTCTGTGCTCGCGATTCACGCTCCCAATCGATCGACCAATCGATTGGGTCATTTCTTCCTTCACAACACACTCCAATCGATCGACTGATCGATTGGACCCTGGTTCAATCGATTGCCCAATTGATTGTCCATCCTGGACTTGACTCAATCTCAAGTCCAAAGTCTCCAACCCAACTCCCGGTCAACCGTGACTTGTTGGGTCTCCATGCCTAGCATTTGGCCACACCCGACCAACCTCGAACTAGCCTTCTAGCCTCTTCCATCAGCCTCACGTCCCTCAGATATCTCCCCATCCTTCACGCCTTGCCTTCAGGAGCTTCCTTCGGCCTCATCCTAGTTGTCGGGTTCTCCTTGCCAAGTTACACTAGGACTTATCTTGCCAAGACTACATGCTTGGACTTACATCCTTTGCCAAGATCACACTTGGACTTTCCAATTGCCTAGCTCCTCACCAGGACTTTCTCCTTTGCCAAGATCACACTTGTACTTTCCAATTGCCTGGCTCCTCACCAAGACTTTCTCCTGCCTAGCTCCTCACTAGGACTTTCCCGTTGCCTGGCTCCTCACCAGGACTTTCTCCTGCCTAGCTCCTCACTAGGACTTTCCCATTCCGTTGCTTGGCTCCTCACTAGGACTTTTCCCTGCCTAGCTCCTCACTAGGACTTTCCAAATGCCTAACATCCAGTTAGGACTTTCCCAGTCAAGTCTCCTATCAACCTTGACCTACTTGACTTGTATTCTCATCAACCTGGTCAACCCTTTGACCATCTCCATAATCGGACGATTAATCCAGCAATCTCCTTATATCGTCAAATATCAAAATTCAAATCCCGACTCAAGCTTGACTCAACTCAAGTTTAGTCAAACTGGTCAAACTTGACCTAGGAAAATTACTCCAACAATCTCTCCCTTTTTGATGTTTGACAATACCTCTAAGTTAGGCTAAATCTCATAGCCTTAACCTCTTCTTTATACCAAGGCTAAATCTCATAGCTTTAACCTCTTCTTTATACCAAGGCTAAATCCCATAGCCTTAACCTCTTCTTTATCACAAGGCTAAATCTCATAGCCTTAACCCTTTCATGGCAAGGCATGAATGAATGTTTCCTTCATTCTCTCCCTTTCCTAGAGGGCAAACTCCCCCTGCTTGGGATGAAGAACTAACTTAACTTTCCATTCTCCCCCTTTGTCACACATCAAAAATTAAAAACAAACTCTTCCCCATAAGAGTTAACTCTATGGTGTTGACAACCTCATATATTGTTAACAACCCCACAATGAAGATCTCATATTCTTCATTGCCGCCTAAGCTCCCCCTTAAGCTCTACTTCACTTCACAATGCTCATCCTAGAGTATGCATCAACTTCCCAATGAAACTCCCATTCATTGTATTCAATTCTCCCCCTTGAGCAGTAATCTTCTTTTCAATGCTCATCCAAGAACATTTTTCACTTTACCAATGAAGGTCCGATCTCCTTCATTAACCCAATGCTCCCCCTTGAGCAATAATCTACTTCACAATGCTCATCCTAGAGCATTCTTCATCCTAACAATGAAGATATCTAATCTCCCATTGTTTCCTAATGCTTGACCTTGAGCATCATTCAACACGAAGGATTAACCCCCTTCCAAGGTCCTTGAAAGTAAATTTGTATGCATTCAAGGAGTAGCTCCTCCTAAAACATGGTCAAACTTCTGTCATTGCGCCAACAATAACTTAGAGTTCCTAAACAGTCAAGAAAACCAAAACTTGAAGTTTAGAGGTTCAAAATTTAACAATGAAACTAAACCTCACCCTAAACTTCATCTAACTCTACCTTAACCAATCCATACTTGCTTTCATCATGAAAGCTCCCCCTAAATGTATACAAGTGTATTCCAAAGGATTTGGAATGGTTATTGGAGCTTGAAATGGCTTAAAGTGCTGAAATCAAGTTTTTTAGGCTAAAATCAGACTTCCCAATCGATTGAAGTTGGGACTCAATCGATTGAAGTTACTTCAATCGATCCACTAATCGATTCTGCAAGCTTCTGCTCGCAAAAATTCCCTCTGAATCGATCAACTGATCAATCCAGCCTGGGTCAATCGATCGACTGATCAATTCACTAACCTTCTGTTCATGGGAATGGACTTTCCAATCGATTGACTGATCGATTGAAACTCCTCTAATCGATCGACTGATCGACTGAGTTTCTAATTGTTCTAAAATTCAATTTTAGCAGACTTCAGAAACTCCTCAAAAATTCTATAAAATTTTAAAAATCATGAAAAGTCATGTAGATATTATTTAAGGTATATTCTATCAAGAAAAAATAGTTTTCTATGAAAATACTTCCTATTTTCAAATATTGACACAAATTTGAAAACTCTTGAAAACTTCAAAGTTTTCTCCTAGTTTGTGTCTAACTTTTCAATGATGAATACTATCAAAAGATAGCCTTCACCAAGGTTTTCAAAAGCATTTTAAAACCATTTTAAAAACCAATATCCAACCATGTTCTTTGGGCTCAATGCACATGACTTGTACATTAGCTTTCCCAATAATTGGAAGACACATAACTATGTGTTTTGATGAATCTAAAACTCAACAAGATGCACTAAATCAATATCTTGAGTTTTGTTCACCATTCTAACATCTCACTTGTATTTAATGTGTACTAAAACACATATAAGTTACCTTATGGTTCTTTGTGAGATGTAAATTTTGTTTTGCCCTAAACTAAGGGATTATGCATATCTATCTAGGCATTATGAGACTTATGATCATCCACCAAGGATGTCATTTGGCATAATCCCACTTGTTGGGATATTTACCATCCATAATAAATGTCTTTTGTCCTTAATTTATAAGGAAAATAACGTAATGTATGATGTCATATGACATACATCAAAGTAAGTAATTTTTTTTTCAAAAGAAAACACGCTATAGCTATATGATGTATATATGGCATGACATGGTATTTCTTTATTTTTCATAATAAAAATGAATGTGACACATGATGTTATAACATGTGATAAGCAATCAAGTCCCCATGGCGTAGCACAGATGGGGAGTGCATGGTTCTGTGGCTGAAAGGTTCAGGGGTCGATCCCCGGGGTGTCACTGCCTGGGGTTAATGTCTTCACCATGCACTTTCCACCTGTGTACTTGCATTTACCTCCTTCCATATCCGTGGGACCGGCTTTAGGGGGGCCGTTGATGTGGCGGTTCCACATTTTTTATGTGATAAGCAATCAATCATGGCACTTTAGAATAGATAAAATATACCTAGATAATCTATCTAAGTATCCTTAATTCTTAGTTAGACCTTAAAATTAACCTAGATTGCCTATTTCTTAAAGAAATATCAAAACTCAACTTGGCATGTCTTTTACCCTTTCTTATTTATGCCAATTGAAATTAAGAATTAAATCCTCAAAATTTTGTTTGACACATGTTACTCTCTCAAGGAGTAATCTTCTTAGATTTAAGACTTAGATTTGCTCTTAACTCTTAAAGAAGTTATCTAAGTCCTAACTTGACATTTCTTTTGCTTTCCCAAGTGTGACAATTTAACCTAATTTCATATCCTCAAAACTTGGCACCTTTTTGCTCTTCAAGGCTTAATCATATTTGATTAAAGCATGAGTTTTCTCTTAATTCCTTAAGAAAGTATCAAAATTCTAACTTAATTTTTTTTATACTTTTCTTAAGTATGTCAATTTAGATTAAGTTCAACTCTTCAAATTTTGGCGCATATATTACTCTTTCAAAAAGTAACCCAATAATCCTTTTCATTTTCAAAGGTTAACAATAACCTTGAAAATGCTCTCAAGTGTCAACTTTACCAAGGTTGGGTTAACTACCTTTCCAATTAGAGTTGACACTCTCTAAACCCATCTAGGGTGTAGAGAATATGTTCCTAGGAACCCAATACCTATTGGTGCTCCTTGGATGCTCTAGGTACTCATTCAGGATAACTTCCCTAAATACCTTTCTAAGGACCTTTCTAGGCTTCTTAGAAACCTTGGTCACTTCTACTAGGTCACGCCTAGGGATAACTTCCCTTATAACCTTCTTTGTGACTTTATTTGACCTTTTTGGAGCCTTTTCACCTTTACTAGATCAACTTTAGGTATGACCTCCCTTGTGACCTTCTTTGTGACTTTGTTAGACTTCTTGAAAGTCGTAGTCACATTAGTCTTATCAAAAGTACTCTTAGGGATTCCTTCCCTAGTATCTTTGACTTGACCTCTAAACTTATGTTTGGTCTCATAGCTATATGGAACCCTATGGTATTGAGTCTCACTCTTCTTGGCTTTGGGTTTGTATTCCAATCTTCTATGACCATTGAATGACTCTTGCCTAGTTCTCCCTAGAGTTTGCTCATTTTGACCCTTAAAAATATTTTCCATTCTTACTAGGGTCCTTTCTAGGTTATCAAGTCTTGATCTCAAGACTTGGTTCTCCATCATTAAATCTATAGATTTGGATTTTTCTTGACCTCTATGAGCATTTCTATTCTTAGGCATATATCTAAAGTCCTTGGTGTTATTATCTAAGTTGTTATTTACCTTCCTAATCTTAGGTGTGGTAAATCTAGCATGAGGAGGAATATATTTATCCTTAAAGTCATTATGTCTCCTATTCTCATGATAAATAGCATTAAGATGATAAGAATTATTTCTATCATGCTTTTTATCATGTGTCAAAGAAATAGATTCATTAAATGATACCTTGGTTTTTACCTTGGAAGCTCCCCCTAGACTTGTGTTTCTTCCTTTGACTTTAGTTGTTTTCTTCCCTTTTGGACATTGGCTTCGATAATGCCCATTTTGGTTGCACAAGAAACACACAATGTGTTCCTTGCTCTTCTTTGTTGTGGGGATTGTCTCCTTGGGCTTCTCCTTGCCCTTGAGTACTACTTGGCTCTTTTTCTTGGCCAACTTGGGACACTTGCTCTTGTAGTGCCCATGCTCCCTACACTCAAAGCAAATGATATGGTTTTTATTTTTACAATTGAAGTTTCTATACCTTTGCTTGTAGGGATGATGCTTGATTCTCCATTTGATGTAGCTTGAATTGTGGAGGTTACATCATCATCTTCTTCTTCTCCTTTTGAGGATGTGGGTGCTTCCACCTCTTCAACCCTTGAGGATGTGGATGCTTCCACCTCTTCCTCTCTTGAAGATGTGGATGATCTCTCCTCATCTTCCTTCTTCTCCTCTTTCTTTCCCTCCTCGAATGTTTCCCTTATATCTGCTGGATCGTGATCGTTCGATAGAGGGAGGGTGAATATCGAAAAACTTTCGTAAAGAGTTAAGCAGTGGTAAAAGAAAAGTGAAAAGAACAATGCTGACACAGCTCGATTTACTTAGTTTGGAGCTTGTGTCGACTCCTACTCCAAGGCCCGCACACAAGGGTGCTTTCGATGGGCAATCACTAATTAATTCAAAAGATTATTACAGGACTAAGTACAGAATTAATTAGGAACAATAAAAACCGACAATTAGTAAAGAAAGAGCGAACTAAAACTTTGTCGGAGAGCTTTCGCAGCGTCGCAGGAGCACCAGAGATCGAATTGAGAGTTGTTGTAAGAGCTTCGCCTTTGACCCTCCTTATATAGGAGGCTCGGGGTGCCTGGAACCTTCAGGGCGCCTCGACCATGACATAGCCAACCCAACCAGGAGGCTCCATGTGGCGACGACGCGAAGATGATAGAATTTGCCTCCGGGCGCCCGGGTACCTCCCGGGCACCCGGACCTCTGGGCACCTGGGTACCTCCCGGGCTCCCGGACCCAAGTTTTCCAGCAGACTCCTTCCTGCAAGAAAAACTTTAGTTCGAGGTAATTATACCCTGCAACCCAGATTGTTAGCACAGTTTTATAGATAAGAAAAATAATAATTAGATTCTATCTCTTCGAGACCGGAATTAATCAAGATCTCGACTTAAAGTTCCGAGATTGTTCTAAGTCACATCGGCGCCTAAGTTCCCTTCCCGGGAACACGTCCTCATAGTCACTCGCCTCTAGTGACTTACCTCCACTTACTTGCCAGATGTCCAGTCAGCCCTTCGACCCGTCTGGACTTCGTGCTTGCTATCCGGTTAACCCGTCGACCTAGCTAGACTTCGTGCCAACTATCAGGTCAACCCGTCGACCTAGCTGAGCTTCGTGCTAGACATCCGGTCAGCCCGTCGACCTATCTAGACTTCTCTTGCACACTCGGTCAAAGTATTAGATCAACATCAAAACTAACTTAACCTATTTTGTCATACATAAAAACCTGAGTTTGACCGTTAGTGCTAACCGCACCAATAGTGTTAACATCGGATTGGTCCTTCTCTTCTTGGACCAATGAGCCCTTCTCCTTAGGCTCATCCACTCCTTGAAATTAAGTGGGGTTCTCATGATAGGAAATAACCTTTTTCCAAAGATCACTTGCACTTGTGCATTCACCTACACTCAAAAATATGTTAGAGGGTAATAGATTTAACAAAATTTTTGTTACCTCCTTATCCGCCTCCGCTTGCTCCCTTTGTTCCTCGGTCCAATGTCGAGGTCGGAGGCGCTTCCCCTTTTTGTCCTTTGGAGGCTCAAATGGATCTTCCAATGCAACCCATTGGTTCCAATCTATTTGGAACTAAGTTTCCAACCTCGTCCTCCAATAGTTGAAATCTTCTTTATCGTACGGAGGTGGAATTCGGATATCCCATCCGAGCGGTCCTTCGGACTCCATCTTCTTCTTCCTCTAGCTTCTTTCTCTCTTGGTGGTTAGTCCATAGAAGAGCGGCCTCACTCTGATACCAATTGTTAGGACCGTTGTGTCCGCTAGAGGGGGCTGAATAGTGTCTCATCGCGCGCTCGTCAGTTGCATCTTGATGATGATATGCAGCGAAAATAAAATACAAGACTCACACAACGCTAATAAGTAGATTTACTTGGTATCCACCTCAAGAAGAGGTGACTAATCCAAGGATCCACACAAGACGCGCTCCTCCACTATGAAAACCCTCTTTCTCAGTCGCAGCCGGAGGCGGAGAAGCCTCGTACAAATCCACACACAACAATACAACTCACCCAAGAAGAAAATACAAGATATAACTAAAATACACCCTTCTTCTTGCTTACTTGTTGCTTGCTTGTTGCCTCTTGAACCTTGGGAATGCACCCCAAGTGCCTTCAAGAACTAGCGGTGATGATCAGAAGAATCTCGCGTGAAAATCGCAGGAAGAAGAACAAAAGTTCTAGCGAAAAAAACGCTCCGCCCAGGCTATATACAGTGCCTCCAATCGATTGAAATCAACCCCAATCAATTGCCACATCAACACCGCCCCATCGCAGCTGTCCATCACCTGCATCCTGCACAACAGTTGAATCTCAATCGATCGGCCAATCGATTTGGACAGTCTGAATCGATCCACCGATCAATTTAGATGCTTTCTGTGTTCTCGCGATTGCGCGAGAACTCCTAGCTCCAATCGATTGACTGATCGTTTAGAGATTCCTAATCAATTTCCCGATCGATTGGGAAAACCTCTGTGCTCGCGATTCATGCTCCCAATCGATCGACCAATCGATTGGGTCATTTTTTTCCTTTGCAGCACACTCCAATCGATCGGCTGATCGATTGGACCCTGGTTTAATCGATTGCCCAATCGATTGACCATCCTGGACTTGACTCAATCTCAAGTCCAAAGTCTCCAACCCAACTCCCGATCAACCGTGACCTGTTGGGTGTCCATGCCTAGCATTTGGCCACACCTAACCAACCTCGAACTAGCCTTCTAGCCTCCTCCATCAGCCTCGCGTCCCTCAGATATCTCTCCATCCTTCACGCTTTGCCTTCAGGAGCTTCCTTCTGCCTCATCCTAGTTGTCGGGTTCTTCTTGTCAAGTTACACTAGGATTTATCTTGCCAAGACCACATGATTGGACTTACATCCTTTACCAAGATCACACTTGGACTTTCCAATTTCTTGGCTCCTCACCAAGACTTTCTCTTTTGCCAATATCACACTTGGACTTTCCAACTGTCTGGCTCCTCACCAGAACTTTCTCCTGCCTAGCTCCTCACTAGGACTTTCCCGTTGCCTGGCTCCTCACCAGGACTTTCTCCTGCCTAGCTCCTCACTAGGACTTTCCCGTTCCGTTGCCTGGCTCCTCACTAGGACTTTCCCCTGCCTAGCTCCTAACTAGGACTTTCCAAATGCCTAACATCTAGTTAGGACTTTCCCAGTCAAGTCTCCTGTCAACCTTGACCTACTTGACTTGTATTCTCATCAACTTGGTCAATCCTTTGACCATCTCCATAACCGGACGATTGCTCTAACAATCTCCTTATATTGTCAAACATCAAAACTCAAATTCCAACTCAAGTTTGACTCAACTCAAGCTTAGTCAAACTGGTCAAACTTGCCCTAGGGAAATTACCCCAACAATTTCTTTTTATATGTAAATCTCACTAGTTCTATCATACAAGACATTATTGTTCTGATTTGATTATTATTTAGAATGTCTTATATTATTATTTTATAGATTAATCATGTCAGATATTGCAATAGTACACGATGGTCAAATTACGATGAGGATTATTAGGGATTGGTAAGTATTGATTTATTAGTAATTCAAATCTATCTAATCTTTTATTTATTATTTTGAAAAATAAAAGTTTTTTCATGCAATTTTACTCTTGATGGTCATAGTGTAGCTACTTACATAAGCAAAAAAAATTAAGAAAACATAAGTGTGTTTCTAGTTCTGCATGGAGGTATGTAGACCAGCATCGTAAAGATTTGTATTATCAAATTTTTTTTGTATGTATACTAATTTTCTTGATATTGTTGTAGAGAAACTATATTTAGGAGTCAGGACATGAGACAAAATTTAAAGAAACATGAAACATTTATTGTGAACAATTATACAAGGACTTGTTGTACAAGTGAAGAAGGAAGGGAACAAGGTCATCCCGTGTACTAGATAAGATTTGGGATGCATAGAGGAATAATTGGGCTATAGAAAAATGATAGTAAAATGCAATGAATGCTCAAAACAATAGAAATACTAAGTTCATTGGCCCAAGCACGAGATCCACAAAGCATACGACTAGATCATGATCTATTGTAGAGCATGCAATAGACTTGGTGAGTTTACAATAAAATTATATAAGAATTTTTTCATTATTAATAAACTTATTTTAATTTATAAAAAAATTATATATGTAGGGAGATACTTTACAGAGACATCCCACTTGTTAGGAGGCATTTCACAATAAACATTAAAAAATTAATGACACTTTTGTTGATGTTGTTAGATCGGATGAGTGCGATAGAGGAGGGGTGGGGTGAATATCACACTTTTCAAAACTTTTCTTTTACTTTAGAAAACAGAATTGTGCAGCGGAAAGTAAAATGAAAGACTAGTTCGTTTACTTCATTCGGAGTCTAGGTCGACTCCTACTCGAAGGCCCGCGATCCTTGACCGCACCGATAGGCAATCCATTCGGAAAGAAGCAGATCGTACAGATACAAAGATATAAGATAGTAACAATCCTGCTATCTTATATGAATTTAAATGCAATACAAATAAAGTATATCGACAATTATAAGTGAAGGTTGAAGCTCGGTCGGTACTTCCAGACGGAGTAGCTTGAAGAGTCGTAGAGAACTTGTAACACGGTCCGCTTGCAGAGATGAACATTGTGATGATCAAAAAATAGTATTATTCAGCCTCAGATCTCGAGCCCCTTTTTATAAGTATCTTTGAGGTTCGGTCGACCGATCCCTCTGTTCGATCGACTAAACCAGCTCCCTTCCTTCGTAGTTGGAGTCTGATGCTGGCTCGATCTTTTGCATTAACTGGTCATTAAGGGTTCGGTAGATCGATCCCTCTTTTTGGTCAACCGAACAGACTCCTTCCCTGTTCGTCGAGATTTGCCAAGATCCTCATTTAATGTTGCTTTAATGTTGATTGGTTCGGTCGACCAATCAGCTCTTTTTCCTTTTGCTTCTGATCGATGTTGATGAACTGGCCTATGCGAAGTCATCATGGTTCAGTCAACTGATCTTACTTATCGATCGACCGATCAAGACTTGATCGGACTCGGTCTGTTCTGGTCTGATCTGATCACTGCTTTGATCTCTCCTTGTTTGATCGACCTATTCACTGGTTCGGTCGACTAATCTAGCCGGACCTGCAAAACAGTGTTAGACAAAACATCCTACAAAACAGATGTTAGCACAATAATATTATAATGCATGAGTAATATAAAAGACAGTAGAACTGTCTTGATCTCAACTTGGAAACTTTCTCGGTTTCTTCAGTTGGATCAGCGACCTAAGGTTGTTTCCTTTGAGAACCCGACCTCACTATCGCTCCTCCAGTTATTTACCTCAATCTACCTGCCAAACTTAGATCCTCCAGATCTAGTTTGGACTTTTCACTTAGCTTTGATCGGCTCGCCAGGACTTTTTCTCTTGATCTTCGGTCCTCCAGACCTCTCGATCACACCGCCAAGTGTTGGGTCTCCTTGACCCACTTGGACTTGCACTTGGGTTCCACGATCTGCTAAGATTTCTCTTGCCTAGTCTCCAACTAGGTCTTTCCCAGTTGAGTAAACAGTCTGCACACTCAGTCAGCTTGTTAGATCACAACAAGACTTAACTTGAACCTTTGACAACATCAAAACTTAAGTTTAATTCTGGTGCAACTTGCACCGGCAGATGCTCGATGAAAGTCCATAGACATAAGAATATAAATTTTATTACCGCCCACATTTAATAATTACTAGCTTTATTAATTATATATTATATTTTAATAATATTCTTGTTTACATAGGATGAAATCACTGATCTAGTTGCTTAGATATCTCAATCTTCTATAGAGGGAGAGGAGTTACAGATTCTATCAAACAATGTACTAAATGATATATATTATAACATTGTTGGCGGAAGGAAAAAGAACTTCTTCCATGACATTGGCTCCCAGGTAAAAGTTGACTTCAATTCATGGCTATATGCAGCGTTCGGCATCGCTGATAGCATTTGTTCCTTGTTATCTTTGAGGAATGAGAATGACAACGGTCGAGCTCTGCTTGGACATGGCTCTGTTGGCGACAAGAACCGTGGCCAGATTCCTGAAGGAGGCGTCGGCGACGGAGAGTGGAGATGGGGAGGGTGGTGAGGCTGGGGTAGTCAGTGCGGATCTTGGAGGGGGAGACGTCGAAGATTGAGGTTTTCAAGAGGGAGCTTCCTCTGTGCATGCATTTGCTCGACGATGGTTGGTTCATTTCCTGATTTCTTCTTGGACCAAAAAGAGGATATTTTTTTATCGATTGCATTTCTTAACTAGCATGATATGGGTTATGATGAGCGGACTCAGGAGATGACATGGTAGGTAAAGTCAAGATGACGGGGTGGTCAAAATCATGATAGCGTAGTGGTCAAAGTCAAGAAAGGAAGGCATCTCTTCACTTGACTCTGATTCATCGTCTAGACCTGACCGACTTACAGGCTAGTTGGGCGAGTAATGGCCGACTCCGGACCTGACCGAGTTAGGGCTAGCTAGGCAAGTATAGGCCGACCGACCCTTCAACAGGTCAAACATATGGATCCTAATACTTTATCTAAGAGATAACACGCTCGGTCATCTAATAGACAATCGAGTTTTGATGCAGCCGACCTCCTAAGCCAACCCAACATTAGAGCTTTCTGGTCCAGCCCGGCTGGATTACCAGTTAGGCAAATAGAGGCCAACTAGCTCTTCAGCCAGTTAAACGTATAGAGCCTAGTGCTCCACTTAAAAGATAACATGTCCGGTCATTCAACAACCGTTCAAGCTTTTGAGGTGGTCGACCTCCTAGGCCGACCGAGATGTTTGAGCCATCTTAGTCATGGGGTTGGTTAAAGTATGGTAGGCCTCCTTGAGGATTGTGAATCCCTCTATGCATGTCCGGTCGAATAAAAGACTGGCCGGCTTTGAAGTATTTATCCTCGTATCACTACCCAGATGGATTTCTAGCAAAGCACAGGTTGTCAGATAAACTTCCAAGAAACACGGGGCATTATACTATTTCTCAAATGGATTCCTAGCATAAATAGGGCATTACGCTATTCTCCGGATGAAGGTCTCAATGTTGTGCAGAACATAACTAAGCAGCTTAATGCCGAGACATGTATAAAGGTGGTCAGCCTTATGGGCCAGCCAAGATACATGCAGTACAATACATAATAGAGCAGGCTATACAGAGTGTAATCAAACAGGTTAGCAGAGAAGGTCGGCCTTAAGGACCAATCGAGATATACTTAACAGACAACCTCCTAACAACCTGTCAGAATAACAATTATGTGTCAGAGAATATTTTTCTAGAAGCTTCTTTATGGACTATCATGTCTCCCATTAGCAAACCATTTATGACAACATATTCTCTTATCAACCTCGGTAGTAACAGAAACTATAAACGACAAAAGAAGTATATATATGGATAAAAGAAAGATTCCTCGAATAATTATGGCGCATTACTCAACAAACTCTAACACACATTATCACCTCACGATTGTGAAGGCTTTGAAAGATGGTATATAAAGGGGGAGTCCTCTCCATGGTGAAGGTACACTCTCTGACATCTGCAACTCTACTCTTAGACGCACGTCCCTTACTATTTTACATTCACCTGTCCAGACTTGTACTGACTTAAGCATCTGAGGGTCTTTACTAGGGACTTCCCCTGGTTTCTGGGGACTAACACTTTGTTGGCTCATCTCCGTGTGTGCAGGAACAGAAGGAAGCTTTTCCGTGGAGTAAAAGGTCTTCTACTAGTCAACCATTGATCCACAGTGCCTGGTGTATCATCTTTGTAGTTTTCAGATAGGATCATGGCACATTTGCGATCCTGGTGTTGCTATGATCAAGAGGTTGGAGAAGGAGCTTAAGCAGTATAGAGGTGAGAGATACGCACACGTGTTTAGAGAATTCATCCCCATTGAGTAGGGGTGTAAATGAGTCAAGTCGCTCGTGAGCTATTCGAAACTCGATTCGATAAAAGCTCATTTGAGCTTGTTTAATGAGACTCGTTAAGATAAACAAACCAAGCTCAAGCTTTACAATATTCGGCTCGTTAGCTAGTGAACATGTTCGTTAAGCTCATAAATCAACTTTTAAATAAAAAAAATAATAGTTTTGATATTAAATTTATAGATTTTACCCTCTATTTATGAAAAATATAGATAAATATATTAAATTTATTTATTAGAATAAAATTATAAATTTTAATAAAAATATTATAATTTTTTAAAAATATATAATTTAGTTTTTAATGAATATTTAAATTTATAATTTATATTTATTAAGTTCGTTTAGGTTCGATAAAAGCTCGAATAAACTCGTGAGCCATGAATATATTCGTTAAATAAAACTCAAGCTCGGCTCGATTATAAACGAGTCAAACTCAAACATCCAAGAGTTCGGCTCGGTTCGACTCGATTACACCCCTACCATTGAGTGAACATTCGAAGTGGAGTAATGGGGAGTAAAGATAGAAAGGCTTTCTATCGAGAAGATGAAGTGGATGAGTTCTTCTCATCTCTCGATCGTTTGCTTCGCCAGTAATAATCGTAGATATGGTGGAATTGTGGAGATTGAGTTGCAAAGGATACATTTTGCGAGTGTTTTCTTTAAAAATGAAAAACGGTTTCTTTTCCTCTTTCTAAGACTTGTTCGTTTGCATGGCAACGGTGAGCTTAATCTCCAAAAAAAAGGAGAAGTTTTTCCTTGAATCGAAGATCTTGAGCGGCGGTGGCAATGACACTTTTGTACCTTTCAAAGGCCCTCCAACCATAGCAGTGAATTGTAAAGATGACAAGCTCAACCTTCCAGATAATGAAATGTGAATGAAAATACGAAAGTGAATGGAAAGGTTCTCCCCTATTAAGCATCTATTTGGATGGGGTGAGGGAGATTCATTAATGGAATGGGAAAGGAAGGGAAGGGTAGAGAAGAGAAGGGAACGAAAGGAAAGGAAAAAGAAGAAAGTGTAACTTCTCTATACCGCGATTTAGAGTGTAATGAAATAGCTTATTTATGCTCTATTTATCTAAAGGAGTGGACGATGGATGAATGAAACAAACCTAGGGGCTTGGGAAGAAAATAGAAATGGAAAGAAATCTCTTCATATGGGATATGGGTTCTAAGCAGTGGAGTCCGTGTAATAATGTGAAAGGAAATATAAGGAGAAGAAAGAGGAAGTAAGGAGGTTCGGTCAAGACAAATGCGCTTGGTAAGCAAATCTCGGTCGTCCACTTTGGACAGGCCGGGATAAAAATAACAAGAGCACATGATATAAATAGGTATATGAGATCGGACTAACCCAAATGGATGAAGTACTAGCGAACGCGCCTATGCCTAATGAGGAAATCTTGATCGAGCAGGAAATATCGACCGATAATGTAGGTCTGGTCGAGAGTATAAGCCAAATTGAATTATAACAAACAAAGAATTAGCGTCATGTTGATACACTCGATGGTAGAAGGACGACCGAGCATAAAATATCAGCCAAGTTAAAATAACAGAGAGTCAATAAACCTAGGAGCACTTAACAAGCAAAGCTCCGCTGAGTTTAAAGGCGTACATCCCTTAGCAATCTTTGTAGTTGGTCTAGCAAAGACCGATTGCCTGTCATAAGGTCCAACATGACTCGATAAGCGAAACCTGTGTGAGCATCAACACGATACAAACATATTTCATCCGGTAGTAGAATCTCGGTCGAGTGTATACATAACTCGCTCTGTAGTGTAATCTCGGGCGATCGAGCAGACATATGAACTAAGGTTGTCAGGAGTGACCCGGCTTAACACGGTCGGTAGAAGAAGCTTGGACAAGCATACACATAACTCATTCGACAGTGTAATCTCAGGCGATCGAGCAGACATACGAACCTAAGTGGCTAGAAGAAACTCAGCTTAACAAGGTCAGTAGAAGAAGCCCAGACGAGCATACACACAACTCGCTCGATAGTGTAATCTCGAGCAACTGAGCAAGCATACAAACCTAAGTCGCTAGAAGATACTCGACTTAACACGGTTGGTAGAATAAGCTCAGATAAGCATACTCATAAATCGCTCGATAGTGTAATCTCGGGCGCGTATACCAACACACCTTTAGGAGGCTATTAGTATAAAATCGACCTGGCAAAATCTGACAGGTATAAAGACACTCACATTCATTAAATTTCATAAACATAGCCAGTAAGGAGTATTACAACCACATATCGGTGATGTATGAATAATATACAATCATATGACAATTTGGTGGGAAACAGTTTCTAAAAACTTCTATAGATGTGCTAGATGACAAAGAAGGTATATCTGAGGTACGAAAAAGATTCATTAAACTATTATTACAGGTGCTTACATCATCTCATAACAAACTCTAACAAACCGGGGTCCACTTCATGACGACGGAGGTTATATGAAGTGGTATAAAAAGGAGAATTTCCTCCGTTGGCCGGGTATGTGCACAACATCACCACTGAAACCCTAGTTTCATCCTAGTTCACTATACTTCTTCTTCTCGCTTGGAACAGAAGGGATTAACTTGAGCGTCGGAGGGCATAGCCAGGGATTCCCACCCCGGTCTTAGGTCACTGACGTTTTGTCGGTTGGCTTCGTAGTGCGCAGGAGGTGATAGCATCTGCGGGGGTATTGATCCGTGCATTCCCTTCGATGCAGTATTCTCATTCGTCGGAGTCTCTGTTTTGGATCGGCTTTGGGGTTCTCCGATTTAGTTTTGACTCGCAGCTCTCGCCGCTAGGAGGTATTCTTGATTGGATTTTTTCAAGATCTGCTTTGGTTTTCTCAGATCCATTATCATTCGCTTTCCTCGAGAGTCATCACCTGTCCTTCCTTCAAAGTCATCACATCCCCAGCTCTTCATTACGTTAAGCTTTCAGATAGGATCAATATGCATGTTTGTTTACCTTGATTGAGGAACATAGGGTACATATGGTGTAATTTTTTAATTGAAAAGGGGTATATGCGTCATTTTTGGGTATATGACATAATTTTATGAGTTAAAAAAGGTACATGCGTAATTTTTTTAGTACATAGTGTAATTTTATGAATGAAAAATGGTGCATGCATCATTTTTTTCATCCACAGTTTTTCTCTTGATTTTGAGGTGATCAATTTTGACTCCAAAACTATCCTCTAATGGATTATGTTTCTCTTCCCTTTTAAAATTTTAATAAAGTAAACAACAAAAACTTTTCATTACGGAAACTTTTTCTTAGTTTTACTTCTGCTCTCCCAAATAACAAAGCATTAAGGATTACGGGAGGATAAAAGTTTCCCTTCCCCTCCTTCACCTCCTTCCTAAACAATGATAAAAGTTATCATTCCTTTACTCATCCTTTCCTCACCCCTTCCCAAACACAAGGTCACAGTGATTGGGAGAAGGTGAGGGAAGGATAAGTAAAGATAATGAGAGAATGTAACTTTTAACTTTGTTTGAAAAGAATGTGAGAAGAGGGAAGGAGAACTTTTACCTTTTCTTACCCCTCAAATGACTTATTTCCTTATCTCCAAAATTTATCCTCCCTTTCCCTCACATCCCTTCCCATTAATGAACCTCCCCTCTCCCCATCCAAATAGAGGTGATCCAGTGGTAAGGACGGGGGATCACTCATTCGCGGGAGGTCAATGACACGTGGAGGTCAATGGTCAAGAGGGTCAATCCCAAGGTCGTGCCGAGCGGCCGGAGGTCGTGCCGAGCGAAGTGTCGGGTTTCCGATGCTCAAGGTAGAAAGGTCTATGGGTCGGGCGGACAGGCCGCTCGGCCGAGCCGCAGGACAATAAAGCGCAATTCCATCCGAGCACATGAGCAGGGCTTCCCGGAGGCTGTAAGCGCCTAGCGGCTGGTCCGCTCGGTCGGGAACAGGTAAGAGCGCTAGAAGACAAAAAGGACAACTGGTAACTTCGTCCTCGAGACACTTGCCGCCGACGAACAACATGGTCGGCGGCCGGAGCGGACAGAGTATTGTACGGTGGAAGCTTCCACCGTCACATCCAGGATATGCTCAGACGATTGCGGAATGGCGTCAGGCATGCTTTTCTGACACGACCTACTGAGGTATGTTTGGGGAAGCGTGTACGCATCGAGAAGCGTGCTAGCACCTCCCCAGGGTCCTATATAAGGACCCCCAGACTTCGATGGAGGTATGCAATTCTCATCACTGTAGCCACAGAAACGTTGCCTTGTTCTTCTTCTTCGCTGCCTGACTTGAGCGTCGGAGGGTCATCGCCGGGAAACCCCTCCCGGCTCGGCTTCTTTACAGGTCCGCCGGAGATCCACATCACCAGTCGAAGACAACGGAGAGCACCACATCCCCAGCGTCCATTGACTCAGCGCTCGGACAGGATCAAATTGGTGTCGTCTGTGGGAACACACCTGAATCCGAGCAGAGACGATGGAAGAAGTTGGACGCCAACTCATGGTGACGCTCTCTCCCGAAGAATTAGACGCGCTCATCCAAGCGCCGGTGGCTAAGATAGTCGAGCAGCAGCAAAAGGCTCAAGCCGATCCGTTAGCGCAACAGGCAATGTCGGCATCAGGCGGTCGGGCGACACCAGACGACCGGCCGGAGCAGCTCTCAATATGGGGTCAGAATAAAGGTCCGACCGGCACTCAGGTGGAAGCTCCGCCCGCCCCGATACCGTTCCATCGGGCTTTATTCCAAACTCCGTCAGAAGTCGCGCAAGCCAACCTCGACCGAGGCTCTTCGTCTGACGAGGCGCCCATCCGCGACACAAGGAAGGGTAAGGCGCCCCGGATAGATTCGTCCCCCGAGCGGATCAATCGGCAATTCTCCGAGGTCATCCTACGCGACCCACTACCAAGGCATTACGCGCCCCCGGTGATCGGGGAATACAATGGGACCACTGACCCGGACGACCATCTGGGTAAGTTCGACAACACCGCCACTTTACATCAATATACAGATGGGGTAAAGTGCTGAGTATTCCTCACCACCCTTTCTGGGTCGGCGCAACGGTTGTTCCGGAGGCTGCTGGACGGATCAATAACAAGCTTCAAAGAGTTCCGCACGGCCTTTCTCCACCACTTCGCAAGCAGCAGACGCTATCAGAAAACCAGCGTCAGTCTGTTCGCCATCAAGCAAGGATCGAGGGAGTCGCTCCGAGCTTACACCCAATGCTTCAACTAGGTGGCCATGGACATCCCGACAGTCACCTCAGAAACTATGATGAACGCGTTCACACAGGGGCTTGTGGACAGTGAGTTCTTCTGATCGCTTATCCGAAAGCCACCTCGTAGCTACGACCACATGCTGAACAAAGCCAATGAATACATCAATGTTGAGGAAGCTCAGATGGCAAGGAAAAAAGAAGTACCCTCCGAGCTACCATCCCCAGCCGAGCGGAAGCCACCCACTGCTCACCAACCACCGAGAGGACCACGGGCAGAAGCAGCCCGTCCTCATCAGCACACAAGGTCGCACACCATCCAACAGGTGGCAGCCGATCGACCCAAGCCAAAAGGGAATGTATGGACTCCCATGTTTTGCTCGCTCCACCAATCCGCCACACACAACACCCGGGATTGTCGGAGTCTCCCTCCGATCGCTCATCCCGCTCCTAGGAGTTATCGTCGCCGATCCCCATCACCTGATAGGCGACATCGGCACCAAGAGACTGGGCGGCGGGTAGCCAGAGAATCTCCCAAGCGGCATCATCACCAGCCGCACAGAGCTAATCCCTGGGCATCGCATGAACGACCTAGGCCATCCACTCGGGAGGAGGAGAACAGAGGAAATACCTCAAGGGGCGAAATCAACATTATCGCCGGAGGGCCGACCGGAGGTGACTCCAACAGAGCGAGAAAGGCGCACGCAAGGCAGCTCAGGATCCACGCGGTCGGCTGCAATCAGGAGCGGGCGAACGGGCCCGAGATCAGCTTTGGGCCAAGGGACCTCGATGGGAGTCGAAGTCCCGCATGATCACCCCCTCATCATACGAGCGGTAATAGCTAACTACATTATTCACCGCATCTTTATTGATACAGGCAGTTCGGTCAACATAATCTTCTGGAAGGCTTTCGACCAATTGCAAATCGACCGAGCCGAGTTGCTGCCGATGACAACCCCCCTCTACGGGTTCACTGGTAATGAAGTTTTGCCAGTCGGACAGGTCCGGCTGGCTATCTCGCTAGGGGAGGAGCCACTCAGAAGAACGCGGACCGCCAACTTCATCGTGGTCGACACTCCCTCCACGTACAATGTTATCCTGGGGCGACCGGCTCTCAACGAGTTCCGAGCGGTCGTCTCCACCTTTTGCCAGAAGATCAAGTTCCCGATGGAAGACCAAGTTGGGGAGGTCCGAGGAGATCAGCTTGCCGCTTGGCGATGCTATGTAGAGATGGTCCGAGCCGAGGCTAAATCCGCTCGGAAAGTGTCATGAGTCGAGGTTATAGGACCGTTGGGCCGGCTAGAAGGGTTGGTAAATAACCTGTTAATTAAAAACAAACAACCCTTCCTCGAACGATTAAACTAACACTTGTAAAATGAACTAAGCAGATAAATAAAAGCATAAAAGAAAAGACGAGGCACCAGATGTTTACTTGGTTACAACCGATGTGGTTGTTAATCCAAGGAAAATTAAGCTTAAAAACTCCTTCAAGCGGAGAAGCTTCTTACAGCGTTTAGGCACAGAAAATAGAAGCTTAACTACAACTAAAGCATACAAGTGTTTGGAAATAGAATGATCGTGATTGTTGAAAAGCTTCTGGACCAAGGCTATATTTATAGCCTTGGTCGGGGCGCCTGGAAGGGTTCCGGGCACCCTGGGGGGATAAAATTTATCCCCTAACGATTGGATCGAGTCAAAGCTTGATCCTGTGAAAAAGTCACTTCCGGGTGCCCCGGAGCCAAAAGTCAACCCAGTTGACTTTTGGTCCGTGCTCTCTTCTCCGGTTCAGCTCGCCTCTGGTCCGGGTCTTTCTGCTCCGGCTCCACTTGCTTGGGTGATCTCTGACATCCGGAATAGGGCTCACCCGAACCCATCTTCCGGTCTTCTCGAGCGTGCTTCCCTCTGGTTTCTCGTCCCTCGAAATTGTCGCGTGTCCCTTCTCGTCCACCAGTGTACTCATCCGCAGACTTCGTCCCTCGGTCGCACCCCGTGCCGACCTTCGCGCTAGCTGCGTCTCTTGCTCCTCGAGCAATCTTTCGCTCTGGCTTTCGTACCTCGTAACCACTGCGCGCACTTCCTTCTCGTCCGCTAGTGTACTCTTCCGCAGCACCTCGTCCCTCGGGCGCACCGCGTGCCGTCCTTCTCGCTAGTTGCGTCTTCCGCTCGAGTACCTGTGCTCCTAAGCTCCTGCACACTTAGACATCAGGTTAGAAACAGACAGGACCTAACTTAATTTGTTGGTCACACCAAAACCAACCTTGAGGTTCCAACAATATCTCCCTTTTTGGTGTGATCAACCCAAGTTAAGCTAGGGAAAAAAATAGACATAAACTAACTTATATTGTAATTAAGTGCAATAAGATAGAAAAAATTAAATTTCAATAGAAAATTTTATGATACCAAGAGACGCAGCTAGCGCGAAGGTCGGCACGGGGTGCGACCGAGGGACGAAGTCTGCGGATGAGTACACTAGTGGACGAGAAAGGACACGCGGCAATTCCAAGGGACGAGAAGCCGGAGGGAAGCACACTCGAGAAGACCGGAAGATGGGTTCGGGTGAGCCCTATTCCGGATGTTAGAGATCACCCAAGCAAGCGGAGCCGGAGCAGAAAGACCCGGACCAGAGGGCAGCTGAACCGGAGAAGAGAGCACGGACCAAAAGTCAACTGGGTTGACTTTTGGCTCCGGGGTGCCCGGAACTGTTCGGGGCGCCCGAAGCTGTCCGGGGCGCCCGGAAGTGACTTTTTCACAGGATCGAGCTTTGACTCGATCCAACCGTTGGAACCCTTCCAGGCGCCCCGACCAAGGCTATAAATATAGCCTTGGTCCGAGCTTTTAACAATCACGATCATTCTATTTCCAAACACTTGTATGCTTTAGTTGTAGTTAAGCTTCTGTTTTCTGTGCCTAAAGAGGCTTCTCCGCCTGAAGGAGTTTTTGATCTTAATCTTCCTTGGATTAACAACCACATCGGTTGTAACCAAGTAAACATCTGGTGCCTCGTCTTTTCTTTTATGCTTTTATTTATCTGCTTAATTCATTTTACAAGTGTTAGCTTAATCGTTCGAGGAAGGGTTGTCTGTTTTTAATTGACAGGTTATTTACCAACCCTTCTAGCCGGCCCAACGGTCCTACAAGTGGTATCAGAGCCGAGACGCCTCAGAAGGACTAATCGCCGTCTGAAGCAACAATGGCGGGAGCTAGCGACTACCCACCAGCATTCGAGGGGGAGCTTTCTTCATGGAAGCAACAAATGAAGGTATTTCTTAACTCTGATATTGGTATTTCTCTAATAATGAAAACAGGTTATGAAGCACCGAAAGACACGAACGGAGAGAAAATCGGCATACGCCTCTGGAATGAGAAGCAACGTGAAGAGTCCATGGCGAATGCTCGGGCAGAGTTTCACATTCTAAGCACAATACCAACTAAAGATTTCGACAGAGTCGGAGAGTACAAAAGCGCGAAAGAACTTTGGGAAAAGTTCTTAATGCTCTATGAAGAACCGGTTGAAGTCGTCTCCTCAATAGACATCGAGCCGTCATCAGAAGAATCCGAGACGGAAGAAATTACCAAGATAACCCCAACAGTCGAAGTACATCCCGAGATCGATAAAGGGGGAGAATCTTCAGAAGAAATTAATTCAACAGGGGGAGAACCAACGGCCGACGAGGTAAGTAAGGTATGACCTCTACCCTCTGAACAACTGGTTCAATTAATCAAATTACCTGAAGATTTTTGCGAACCAAAATTTGAATTATCGAAAGAACTTTTTGGATTAGAAAATCTTCGGTCGAATAATTGTTGCAAATTACAAAATATTTTTACGAAAGAATTATGCAACTTAGAAATATTATCGAAAACTTTTTCCGGATCTAAAAATTTCGAATTACAAATTACTTTACTGAAAAAGTTTTGTGAATTAGAAATTGATTCATCAAACAAAATTTTCAGATTAAGAAATCTATTATTAATAGATTCCTGCAAACTCTTATAGTTAAAAAATTCTTGCAAATTACAAAATATTCCTTCAAACGAATTTTGCACATTGCCGAAAGAATTTTTTATATTGTCGAAAAATTTTATCAAGTTAAAATCTATGCCATCTGAATATTTCTGTGAAATTGAAATTCAAAAAATAATAGAAATTAACATAATACAAATTTCTGCATGTATAATCTTTGTGGCGTTAAATCTAAAAAAGATTGATTTAAGAAATTATGATAAGTTAAAATGGAAATTTAAAACTTTCTGATAAATAGAATTAAGAACTAAATAAATAAATAAATGCATAGAAATTTTTTAAATGTTTAAATTTTCTTCCATAAAAGTCTTTTGGGCTTAGAAAGTTTTTTTTTTAACTTAGAAACTTTTCAAAAAGCTATTATTGACTTAGAAATATTTTAACAGATAACTTTTCAAAATTTTCTAAGTTTTTAAACCCTTAGAATTTTAAACCCCATTTTATTGTGATCAAAGGGGGAGAAGAAGAAGTATAAGTCTAGGGGGAGGTAGAGAAAATTGAAAATTAAAATTTTCTATTGAAATTTAATTTTTTCTAACTTATTGCACTTAATTGCAATATAAGTTAGTTTATGTCTATTTTTTCCCTAACTTAACTTGGGTTGATCACACCAAAAAGGGGGAGATTGTTGGAACCCCAAGGTTGGTTTTGGTGTGACCAACAAGTTAAGTTAGGTCCTGTCTATTTCTAACCTGATGTTTAAGTGTGCAGGAGCACAGGTACTCGAGCGGAAGACACAGCTAGCGAGAAGGACGGCACGCGGTGCGTCCGAGGGACGAGGTGCTGCGGAAGAGTACATCGGCGGACGAGAAGGAAGTGCGCGCGGTGGTTCCGAGGGGCTGAGGCGGAAGATTGCTCGGGGAGCAAGAGGCTGACTAGTCGAAGGTCGGCACGGGTGCGGCCAGGGGCAATCTGCGGATGAAATCTGTTGGTGGGCGAGAAGGACCGGCAATTCCGAGGATGAGAAGTCGGAGGAAGCACGCTCGAGAAGACAGGAAGATGGGTTCGGGTGAGCCTATTCCGGATGTCGAGATCACCCAAGCAAGCGGGCGGGCGAAAGACCGGACCGGGCTGAGCCGGAGAAGAGCACGGACCAAAAGTCATGGGTTGACTTTTGGCTCGGCGCCGGAGCTGTCCGGGCGCCGGGCTATCGAGCGCCGCTGTCAGGCGCCGAGTGACTTTCACGGGATCAGCTTTGACTCGATCCAACCGTTGGGGGATAAATTTTATCCCCCCCAGGGCGCCCGGAACCCTTCCAGGCACCCCAACCAAGGCTATAAATATAGCCTTGGTCCAGAAGCTTTTCAACAATCACGATCATTCTATTTCCAAACACTTGTATGCTTTAGTTGTAGTTAAGCTTCTGTTTTCTGTGCCTAAACGCTGTAAGAGGCTTCTCCGCCTGAAGGAGTTTTTGAGCTTAATCTTCCTTGGATTAACAACCACATCGATTGTAACCAAGTAAACATCTGGTGCCTCGTCTTTTCTTTTATGCTTTTATTTATCTGCTTAATTCATTTTACAAGTGTTAGCTTAATCGTTCAAGGAAAGGTTGTTTGTTTTTAATTGACAGGTTATTTACCAACCCTTCTAGCCGACCCAATGGTCCTACAGAGGTAAACGCTATAACCGAAAAGCCACCTTTTCTAGTTTATGAAGAAAAGGAGGAGGTACAGATCCACCCTACCCGACCGGAGGCCACGACTTTCATAGCATCCGACCTGGAAGCAAGCCAGAAAGAGAAGCTGATCAGATGCCTCCAGAAAAATTGCGATGTTTTCGCTTGGTCTACCCACGAGTTGCCAGGAGTCTCGCCGAGCATAGCACAGCACGAGCTTCACGTCCGACCGGATGCTCGGCTGGTAAAGCAAAGGAAGAGGGACTTCAGTGCTGAACAGAATATCATCATCCGAGCGGAGGTGGAGAAGCTCTTGGAGGTCGACCACATAAGGGAGGTACAGTTCCCGAGCTGGCTCGCAAACGTGGTGCTGGTCTCCAAACCAGGCAACAAATGAAGAGTTTGCATTGGCTTCCAGGATTTGAACAAGGCCTGCCCGAAGGATTTCTACCCTCTGCCCCGGATCAATCAACTAGTAGACTCCACAACCAGGTGCGAGCTGATATGCATGTTGGATGCTTATCAGGGCTACCACCAAGTGCCGCTCACCCGAGAAGACCAAGAAAAGGTTAGTTTCGTCACTGCAAATGGCACTTACTGTTACAACGTAATGTCGTTCGGGCTGAAGAACGCAGGAGCTACCTACCAGCGGTTGACGGACAAGGTATTCCGGGAGTAAATCGGGCGCAACTTGGAAGTATATATAGATGATATACTTTTCAAATCCTTCCAAGCGGCGGACCTTTATGCGGATTTAGAAGAAACTTTCCAGACACTGAGGAGATACGGGGTCAAGCTGAACCCCCAGAAGTGCTTGTTTGGAGTAAAAGGCGGGCGTTTCTTGGGCTATATTGTGATCGAGCGGGGCATAGAGGCGAATCCCAGAAAGGTGAAAGCATTGCAAGATATGCCACCTCCCAAAAATCTTCGAGAAGTACAACGCCTCACCGGTCGGATAACGGCGCTATCATGATTCATCTCCCGAATGGCTGACCGAAGCTTCCCTTTCTTCAAGATTCTGCGCAAAGCTACCAAGTTTCAATGGGACAAGGAATGCGATCGGGCGTTCAAGGAGCTGAAGACTTATCTTAATTCTTTGCCCGTGCTGGCCAAACCAGCTGTAGGAGAGCCGCTCCACATTTACTTGTCTTCGACCGAGCATGCTGTGGGCTCGGCATTAGTGAGGCCGAACAGCAAAGAGCAGCCCGTGTACTTCTTAAGCCACATTCTAAAGGATGCTGAATCTTGCTACACTGGTCTCGAGAAATTGGCTTTTGCCTTGATCCTCGCAGCGCAGAGATTGCACCCTTATTTCTTGGCGCATACAATCATCGTGATGAGGAACAGTCCGCTGGGAAGGGTGCTTCTGAGTCCAGAAGCGTCCGAGCGGCTCATCAAGTGGACAACAGAGCTGAGTAAATTCGACATTCAGTATCAACCCCGCTAGGCGATTAAGGCGCAGTCCTTGGCAGATTTTGTGACCGAGGTGCAAAATCCTGATCCCGAAGCTATGTGGAAAGTATTTGTGGACGGATCGTCCACTCGGCTCGGAAGCGGAATTGGTATCCTGTTACTTTCCCCTCAAGGCGAGCGGATACACCCGTCCGTCCGGCTGGACTACCGAGCAACCAATAATGAAGCAGAGTATGAGGCCCTCATAGCCGGCTTACAGGCCGCGCGGCACGTGGGAGCCAGCTGGGTGACGCTATTTTCAGACTCCGAGTTGGCTGCTCAGCAGCTCTCAGGGTCCTTTGAGATAAACAACGCGAGGCTCAGGCTCTACGCGGAGGCCTTTGAAAAGCTCAAGACCAACTTCGTTGAAGTTGTCATATAGAAGATCCCCCGAGCCGAGAACCAGTCTGCGGACGAGCTAGCCAAGCTCGCTAGTTCGATATCGCCGGTCGTTATCCAGCAACCAATAGAGCAAGTGTCCTTGGTGTTGGTCCCTTTGGAGGCCGGCAAGAGGGGAGGGGTGAATTGCCCTACAAGATAAAACAAAAAAAAACCTTTCTCGGATATTCAACTAACTTAAAAGAACTTGTAATTAAAAGGGCAGAGACTAATTAAAACAGAAAATAGACACAGAGGAATTACTTGGTTTACAATCAGAGGATTGCTAATCCAAGGCAAAGAAGGCGCACTAATTGATTCTCCTCTGGGCGGAGTAGCCTCTTACAGCGTTGAAAGCACAGAAAGAAATAACAAATGAAAGCACTGGATTACAAGTAATTGTTCTTGATTAATTGCTTTGCTTCTGGACCAAGGCTATATTTATAGCCTTGGTCGGGGCGCCTGGAAGGGTTCCGGGCGCCCTGGGGGGATAAAACTTTATCCCCCAACGTTCAAATCGAGTTTGACTCGATCTGGTCAAAAATCACATTCCGGGCGCCCCTGAGGGTTCCGGGCACCCCGGACCCCAAAAGTCAACTCTGGTTGACTTTTTCCGTCCGGTCGCTCCGCTTCGGTACAGCTCATCTCGGTCCGGGTCTTCTGTTCCGGCTCCACTAGCTTGGGTGATCTCGGCCATCCGGAATAGGGCTCACCCGAACCCATGTTCCGGCCTTCTCCTCGAGCAGCCTTCCTTCCCGGTTTCTCGTCCCTCGAACGCCGCGCACGTTCTTCTCTCGCCCATGTACTCTTCCGGACACCTCGTCCCTCGGACGCACCTAGCCTGTCGGCTCTCTCCCGTGCCTTCCTTCTCGCTAGCGCGTCTTTCGCTCGACTTCCTGTGTTCCTAAGTTCCTGCACACTTAGACACAAGGGTTAAACTCATAGGACCTAACCTAACTTGTTTGATCACATCAAAACACCTCGGGGTTCCAACATTCTCCCCCTTTTTGATGTGAGCAACCCAAGTTAAGCTAGGGTAATACAGATGCAGTAAAAACAATTTATTTGCAATTAAGTCCAAAGATATTTCAATTTAATAAGTGTATACTTCCCCCTAGACTTAACATACTTCTCCCCCTTTGATCACATAAAAAATAGGGGTTCTCTAAACAAGTCTAAGGTTAAAAAAAAAAAAAAAATTTAAGTGAAAAAAAAATTCTAAGGCAATTAATTTTTATTTCTAAGGCAATCTTTCAAAAGAGAATATCTAGTTTAAAAAAATTCTAAGTCAATATTCAGAAAATTTTTAAGTGAATTTTTATAAAAGATTTCTAAGGCAATTTTCAAAGAAAAATGTCTAAGACAATATTCATAGAAAAATTCCTAAGTTAAAAAAATATCTAAGTTAATTTAAAAAGATTTAAGTCAATTTCCAAAAAGAATTTCTAAGTCAATTTTCAGAAAATTTCTAAGTCAATAATTTTCAGAAATTTTCTAAGTCAATTAAAAAAAAATTTAATTTCTAAAAAAAATTATTATAAATTAATTTTAAATATATAAATTGAATAACTCTTTTAAAGCATTAGGTAAATTAAATTAATGCTTTTTCAGTTAGTCAATTAAACTTTTCATTTCGATACTTGGCTTCCAGGTCGTGGCGAAGCACTAGGCCTTCTTGGTTATTGGAGCAACAACCACTTCCTTAGCCAAAGCCTCATAATGAAATTAGTCGTTTAATTTCCTTGCTGAAAATGCTAAGTTAAATTAAACAGATTTTTGGAACCCAGTAGAGGTTCCTACCTACAGGGTTAACCAAGTATTTCCTAGGTACATAGATTTTTGATATATTTCTAATTTGACTTTGATGAAATCTATAATACCAATTTAAACCTCTATAATTTCTAAAAGTAGAAATATTTGAACTTTTATATTTTTTCAGTCTTTCTATTTCTTCTTTTAGTTTTTCATTGTGAATTTTCAATTTATCAAAATCCTCTATTAGACATGATTTTGCTAAAATTCTTTTTGTTTCCAGAATTTCATTTTTTAATTTGGTATTTTCATTTTCTAATCTATACATGGATTTAGTCATTGCCTTAATGCCAGAGTAAAGTTGATCAGGGGGTAAGAGGCATACCTCACTTACCATATCAGACTTGAAGTCTGAATCTCCCCCTGCTTCGCTGCTCTCATCTGAGGTCGCTCCCCCTTCATCGATGCTAGGTTCTGACGAGCTTTGCCCTTCGTAACTTGCCATCAGCGCTATCCCAGCATATTCTTGAGCTTCTGATTCGGATGAAGAAGTGTCGTCCCAAGTTGCTTTTAGGTTGTGTTTCTTGGGTGTCTTCATTTTGACCTTCTTGAGTTCTGGGCAGTCTTCCCTTAGGTGTCCCTCCTTCTGACACTGGTAGCACCGCACCTTTCTTCTACCTTTTTGATTCTTTTGATTCTGCATTTTAAATTTATTAGATCTAAAAAACTTTTTAAAGTTTCTTACCATGTATGCTTCTTTGTCGTCTTCGGAGTCTGACTCGGGTTCATCCTTGTTGGTTGCGTTTAGCGCCATAGTCTGGGTTGTGTCCTTTGATGTCTCTGCACATCTAGTTTCGTGTAATTCAAGGGTAGAAAAGCATTCCTCTAATGTACTTACCTCCAAATCTTTTGAGATGTAGTAGGCGTCGATGATTGAAGTCCACTCTGGAGTTCGAGGAAATGCGTTGAGCGCGTAGCGTATTGTATCCCGATTTGATACCTTTTCTCCGACGTTCTCGAGACTAGTAATTAGTTCTTTTACCTTCACGTGTAAACTGGCTACTTTCTCACCTTTTTCCAGACGGATGTTCATCAGTTTGTTACGGAGGATGTCCCTTCTAGCGAGCTTTACTTCGGACGTGCCTTCGTGGAGTTCCAAGAACTTCTCCCAAAGTAGTTTCCGATGCGATTGACCTCTTGAGGCGGTAACACACTCAGCAGGTGATGTTCCGCACGGCTGTTTGCTACCGACTCATTCTGCTCCTTCTTTGTCCAATCGCTCTCTTCTTTTTCTTTTCCATCTTTATCTACTGGAGCTATAAAACCATATTTCATAATAAACCGAATTTCAAAATCTGTTTTTAGGAATACCTCCATACGACGCTTCCAGTCTGCGAAGTTCCCCTCGAATTTTGGTGGGACGATACTTGGTCCGGCCATCTTGTTGCTTCGATCGGCGGTTAGTCCTCCTGAAGCGTCCTTGCTCTGATACCACTTGTTGGTCCCTTTGGAGGCCGGCAAGAGGGGAGGGGTGAATTGCCCTACAAGATAAAACAAAAAAAAACCTTTCTCAGATATTCAACTAACTTAAAAGAACTTGTAATTAAAAGGGCAGAGACTAATTAAAACAGAAAATAGACACAGAGGAATTACTTGGTTTGCAATCAGAGGATTGCTAATCCAAGGCAAAGAAGGCGCACTAATTGATTCTCCTCTGGGCGGAGTAGCCTCTTACAGCGTTGAAAGCACAGAAAGAAATAACAAATGAAAGCACTGGATTACAAGTAGTTGTTCTTGATTAATTGCTTTGCTTTTGGACCAAGGCTATATTTATAGCCTTGGTCGGGGCGCCTGGAAGGGTTCCGGGCGCCCTGGGGGGATAAAACTTTATCCCCCAACGTTCAGATCGAGTTTGACTCGATCTGGTCAAAAACCACATTCCGGGCGCCCCGGAGGGGTCCGGGCGCCCCGGATGGTTCCGGGCGCCCCGGACCCCAAAAGTCAACTCTAGTTGACTTTTTCCGTCCGGTCGCTCCGCATCGGTTTAGCTCGTCTCGGTCCGGGTCTTCTGTTCCGGCTCCACTAGCTTGGGTGATCTCGGCCATCCGGAATAGGGCTCACCCGAACCCATGTTCCGGCCTTCTCCTCGAGCAGCCTTCCTTCCCGGTTTCTCGTCCCTCGAACGCCGCGCACGTTCTTCTCGTCCATCGGTGTACTCTTCCGCGGATACCTCGTCCCTCGGACGCACCGAGCCCGTCGGCTCTCTCCCGTGCCGTCCTTCTCGCTAGCCGCGTCTTCCGCTCGACTTCCTGTGTTCCTAAGTTCCTGCACACTTAGACACAAGGGTTAAACTACGCAGGACCTAGCTTAACTTGTTTGATCACATCAAAACACCTCGGGGTTCCAACACTTGGTGGCACACATCGACCGGATGGAAGGCCTCACATTCTCGAGCGATTGGAGGACATCCATAATAGAATTTTTGCGATCGGAGGCCACGCCGTCCGATCGGGAGGAAGCCCAGCTATTAAGGAGGAGAGTCGGCCGGTTCACGTTCATCGGGGATCAACTTTACAAGAAGGCGTTCTCCCGGCCGCTGCTAAAGTGCGTCAGCTCGGAGGACGCAGAGTACATTCTCCAAGAGGTACACCAAGGATCTTGTGGAGGTCATCCGGGCGGCCGGTCTTTGGCTAGGAAGATCCTGCTGGCCGGATACTTCTGGCCAACTCTACAGGAAGACGCCGCTCGGACCGTCGCTACCTGCCTTTCCTGTCAGAAGTTCCACAACTTCTCCCATAGGCCAACGGAGGAGATGAAGGCGTCTGCTGTGTCCTGCCCGTTCGACCAGTGGGGTATGGATATAGTGGGACATTTCCCTATGGCGACTGGGCAACGGAAGTTTTTATTGGTGGCGGTCGACTATTTCTCCAAGTGGGTCGAAGCTGAACCACTGGCCAAAATAACCGAGTAGATGGTCAAAAAGTTCATCTGGCAGCATATAATCTGTCGGTTCGGCATCCCTCGTCAGCTCATTTCGGATAACGGGCGGTAATTCGTTGGTCAGGAGCTCGGAGAATGGTGCAAAGGATATGACATCGAACAACACTTCACTTCCGTGACGTATCCTCAGAGCAACAGTCAAGCCAAAGTAGCCAATCGGAAGATCCTACGAATACTTCGGGTTCGACTCGATCACATGGGAGGAAGCTGGGTGGACGAGCTGCCGGGCGTACTATGGGCCATTCGCACAACCCCAAAGGAGGGAACAGAGGTAACAACGTTCCACCTGGTGTACGGAGGCGAGGCGGTCGTCCCAGTCGAGGTCAGAGTGGAGTCCGATCGGATCTAAAGCTACGATGGGGATAATACCAAGCGAAGGCAGCTGGAGTTGGACTTGGTGGACGAAGCAAGAGCTAAAGCAGCCGTCCGGCTGATGGCGTACAGGCAGAGAATGAAGCAGAATTACGACAGGCGTGTAATTCCCAGAGCATTCCAGGTCGATGATCTTGTATGGAAGAAGGTGAAGCAAGTCGACGATGTGAGCAAAATGGCAGCTCCCTGGGCAGGACCCTTCAAAGTCGTCGAGAAGCTCCGATCGAGTGCATACTACCTGGAAGATGAGGATGGACGGCGGCAAGATCGACCATGGAGTGCAAACCACCTCCAGCCGTACCGTGCTGGATAAAAGGTGCACCAGTGTAATTCATTTCATGTATGTTCCGTTCGTCTGTATCCTTTGGCTGCAGGATTGAAGATAAGAAAAATTACAAAGAGTCTGAGTGTTATTCGCCGAACGACAAACTACATGAAGACCATCGAGCGGCGACGTTAAACTCTAGAGTCGGACCGACGACTATAAACCCCCCGGCTTGAAGACCGTCGAGCGGCGACGTTAAACTCTAGAGTTGAACCGGCGACTATAAACCCCCTGGTCTGAAAATCGTCGAACGGCGACGTTAAACTCTAGAGTCGGACCGGCGACTATAAACCCCGGGTGAAAGACTGTCGAGCGGCGACGTTAAACTCTAGAGTCGGACCGGCGACTATAAACCTTCGGGCGGAAGACCGTCGAGCGGCAATGTTAAACTCTAGAGTCGGAACAGCGACTATAAACTGCCCGGCTTGAAGACCGTCGAGCAGCGACGTTAAACTCTAGAGTCGGACCAGTGACTATAAACCCCCCGGCTTGAAGATCGTCGAGCGGCGACGTTAAACTCTAGAGTCGGACCGGCGACTATAAACCCCCCGGCTTGAAGACCGTCGAGCAGCGACGTTAAACTCTAGGGTCGAAGCGGCGACTATAAATATCCCGCTCGGAAGACCGTCGAGCGGCGACGTTAAACTCTAGAGTCGGACCAGCGACTATAAACCCCCCCCGGCTTGAAGCCCGTCGAGCGGTGATGTTAAACTCTAGGGTCGAAGCGGCGACCATAAATATTCCGCTCGGAAGACCGTCGAGCGGCGACGTTAAACTCTAGGGTCGAAGCGACGACCATAAATATCCCGCTCGGAAGACCGTCGAGCGGCGACGTTAAACTCTAGGGTCGAAGCGGCGACCATAAATATCCCGCTCGGAAGACCGTCGAGCGGCGACGTTAAACTCTAGAGTCGGACCGGCGACTATAAACCCCCCGGCTTGAAGACCGTCGAGCGGCGACGTTAAACTCTAGGGTCGAAACGGCGACCATAAATATCCCGCTCGGATGACCGTCGAGCGGCGACCTTAAATCCTAGAGTCGTACCGGCGACTATAAGGCCCTCCGGTCCAAAATTCGTATAGCGGCGATTGAGAACATGACTTATAGATTGACGAAAGGCGATTAGAGGGTCCAGCCTGGGCATCGCAAAAGTCCAAGGAAACTTACGAAGGTGATATGACATTAGACTGCTTAACGGTAACATGAAAGTCGAGAGGAGCATGATTAGACAAAAAGACAGGCATAGATTCATTCAACAAAATTAGCCGAACGACGATTACAAAAGGGTGTTATAGGCCAGACGACCAACATACGTTCAGGACTTCACTCTAAATAGTTAAAAATTTTGTTTGGAATTGTGGTCAGGAGGTCGGCATGATCGCGAACCAGGACAGTAAAGTCTTCAGGCAGCTGGCCCTTTTTCTTCAGGTAGTCGGCCGTGGCGATGATAGCTAGCTCGAAAGCATGGACGAGCCGAGCGCAAGCCTTCTCTACAAACTTCTCGGAGCGGATGTAATTCTGTTGCATGACAATGATTCGACTCAGCTCAGCTTCCTGATATTCTTTGAAGGCAACGCGAGAGGCATCCAACGCCTCTTGGAGTGTCTTCAGGTCAGTCTGAAGGACGACCACCTCCGCCGAACGACCATTCTTCTCGGCAGCCAGCAAGTCGGTTAGCTCTTTGACTTTGACCTCAAGGGCCCGGGCTTTAATGTTCTTAGCCTCTAGGTTAGTGACGGCCTGATTCTTCCTGTTAGTGGCCAGAGTAATCTTCTTATCATAGGTCTTGACCTGGGTCTCAAGCCGGTCGACCATGGTTTGCAAGCCCAAAGATTTATGTCGTTTGGCCTCTAGCAGTTTGTTGGCCTTCTCTAGATCGCCCTTTAGCTCGGCGTAGGAAGGGCCTTGTAGAGGGGTCCCCCGAGAGACCTTGAGCTTTTTGAATTCCTCCTCGACGAAAGCTAAGCGGTGGCACACCGCTATACTCTCGACCCAGTGCCGCGATTCAGTTAAAAATGTAAAATACCGAACAGAGGATAAGATGAAAAAGCTTGTAAAAGTTACCCCACTAGCTTATTGTAGATGGTTGTTGCCGAGCAGTCCAGGTGGCATCACGCCCACGAGCGCTCGGGAGTCCTCCCAGACTTTTGTGAGGGGTCCCCGAATGGTTATCAAGTGTTCGGGGCTCGACGGCTGGTCAGCCTTACGTAGATATTCCTCTGTCGGCAGGTGGATCAAAGCCTTGATAGTCCTATGTCGGCCCGGAGTGGACTGGGCAGACGCGGAAGGAGCAGAAGTTTGTCCGACCGTCTCAGAGCGTATGAGAGAGCGCTTGATTATCTGGCAAGCTGGAGGGAGCGAGGTGAGAGGTTGAGTGGCGACGGGATCGGCAGGCCAGTCTCCTTGAGATTGAGTCTGGCCGGATGATAACGCTTCCACAGATGCAGGAGCTGGGGGATCGTCCGCCTGTTCGGAAACATGGATGGCAGAGGTGGCTGAGCGGGTGGGGGTGGCCGTTCGGCGGCGTTTGTGCCCAGTCAACGGAACTTCATCATCATCAGAGTCGGCTTCCTCGGGCCGAGTGGCCGGTGGTGCACTCAGTGGAGCGTTCTCCCCAGCCGCATCGGTGGTGACCGTCCGCGCGGCCGACGCCTCGCCCCCCGTACGTACCTCTTCACTCTCACCCTCGTGAGAGCCGATTGGGGTGAGACCCAATTTCTCCGCCTCTTACGCGGCAGTCGCCTCTATCTCGTTGGCCTTGCGCTTCAGCAGGCCAAACACCACTGATTTCATCATAGTCTCGGCTGCAAGAAAAAGAAAAGAAATCAGTTAGATGACAAGAAAAGGAGAGAAGGTTATTCCTTACCCGGGCCATTTGGAAGCCGCGTTCGGATCGGGCTTAATCCGAATAGGTACATCATCCCTTCGGGCAGTAGCTTGTGTATGTCTAGCTTCAACCCGGCTAGTAAGTTTGTCGCATGCAGAAAAGCGGGTTCAGTCCGGTAACTTTTCAGCTCGGGAGGAGTCGGCAACGAAGTTTACCATTTCGTCCGGAAGGATGGTGGCTCGGGAAAACGCAAGAAGAAAAAATATTCTTTCCAATGCTTATTGGAGGTAGGCATTTTATCAAAGAAAACTAGACCGATCCGAGCTTGAAACAAGAAAGTGTCCAGCTCGGACTACTTAGGGTAGTAAAAATAATGGAAGATTTGGGGCTTAAGGGGAATATTGTGTACTCGGAAGAGCACAACTACGCCGCACAGCAGCCTAAAGGAATTTGGAACAAGCTGGCCGAGCGGAATACGAAAATAGTTGCAAACTTCTAAGATAAATGGGTGGATCGGAAACCTAAGGCCGCCTACGAATTGGTCGCGGAAGAAGGTAACAGTGTCGGTCGGCGGGTCATGGGGTCGGTCAGACGACTCCGCCAGAATCAATTTATGGTCATCAGGGATTTCATAGGTGTTAAGTAATTTGAAGGCATCTCCCGAATCAAACCTACTCTCCATGGTTTGATACCAAAGACCGGGAGAAGGGGCAGAAGAACTAGCCATTGCCACCGGGATGCAAGACAAAGGGAAAGCAGAAGGCAACGGAGGAGGTGAACGGAACAGTGCCCGCGATGCGTAGACACCACCGGAATGCAATGAAAAAGCGCGAAGAAAACAAAAAGGGAGTAAGCAAAGAGTTCTTACAGAAAAGAGGACGACTGGAGAAGAGAGCGAAGGGTTGGAATGTCGAGAATAAGTTCGCCGGAGAACGAAGAGGGAACCTCCAAAAGCACGGGCGCGATAAAACGGAAGCGACGGAAGAGGAGGAAGCGGCCTTATAAAGATTGGGCTCGGGCTACAGGGACTGCCCGATCCAGGGCATGGGATCTGAGGAACGTATCTGCCCATTGAATTCAAAGCACTAGGGGTCACATCGAGTCTGACAGCTCGAGCAGGCGATGACAACCACCCGGCCACATGGCATCACCCCATATTGGGCGCATTTAATGACCGCCATTACGCAGGCAAGGGCGTGTGCTCGGCCTTAATGGCTGGGATTTGCACGAGTTTCAAGGAAATTCGGAGGACATCGGAGTTGACCTGAGTTGGGTCGGCAAGACATCCACTGGCATGTCGAACTCTTTAAGTGTCAATGGGTTCTAAGCCGAGCGGCATTCTCATCAGATACAAAACGACCGTCACGTCGCCAGACCGATAGTCCAGTCAGTCGGACTTAGCGCCTCCTTCGACTAGACTTGAGGGGGAGGCATGTGATCCGGTGGTAAGGATGGGGGATCACTCGTTGGCGGGAGGTCTGTTAGGATGTAGCAACCAACAAGGTCAACGACACGTGAAGGTCAATGGTCAAGAGGGTCAATCCTAAGGTCGTGCCGAGCGGTCGGAGGTCGTGCCGAGTGGAGTGACGGGGCCGACCGAGCATCCCCCCGACCGGACATCTGGCCAAGGGTCTCCCAGACCGGACGAAAGACAACCCGACCAGGGGTCGGGTTTTCGATGCTCAAGGTAGAAGGGTCTATGGGCCGGGCGAACAGGCCAGTCGGCCGAGCCATAGGACAATAAGGCGCAATTCCATCCGAGCACATGAGCAGGGCTTCCCGGAGGCCGTGAGCGCCAAGCGGCTGGTCCGCTCAGCCGGGAATAGGTAAGAGCGCTAGAAGACAAAAAGGACAACTGGTAACTTCGTCCTTGAGACACCTGCCGCCGACAAACATCATGGTCGGCGGCCAGAGGGGACAGAGTACTGTACGGTGGAAGCTTCCACCGTCATATCCGGGATATGCTCGGACGATTGTGGAATGGCGTCAGACATGCTTTTCTGACACGACCCACTGAGGTATGTTTGGGGAAGCGTGAATGCATCGAGAAGTGTGCCCGCGCCCCCTTAGGGTCTTATATAAGGACCTCCAGACTTCGACGGAGATATGCAATTCTCATCACTGTAGCCACAGTAACGTTGCCTTGTTCTTCTTCTTCGCTGCCTGACTTGAGCGTCGGAGGGTCATCGCCGGGAAACCCCTCCAGGCTCGGCTTCTTTACAGGTCCGCTGGATATCCACATCACTAGTCGAAGACAGCGGAGAGCACCACGTCCCCAGCGTCCATCGACTCAGCGCTCGGACAGGATCAAGAGGGTTAGTCTAAGTTGCAATATATATATATATATTGCAAGAGATTTTCTCTCATGTGTGCATCTATTGGGGTGTACATTATGTTATATTTAAGAGGTATCCTAAGATAATTATCTTATAATTTGTACTTATTTATTGGATAAATAAAGTTTCACTAATTGAGTGCACATTCTCTTTGTGTATGATTTCATCTTAAACTCATTTACTAAATGTTTGTAATACAATTTATAACATAAGAGAACTTATGATTATATCACAACTTGTGAGCATCTCTACATGTGTAATTATGAATTTATTGAAATAATCCCTAGTAGGTGAATTAATGAGTTCAGACATCATTGATTCTGTAAGACTAGCATAGGTTATACTCCTTGGTCTAACCAAGCAACTGTTTATCACTAGCTGGAGTGTCACGCCCCGAGGGAGTCTCTGTCCGAAAAAAATTTCGGCAGCACCTCCCCTGTACGGGTGACAATCTGAAGCACTTCTACAGGCATAATATACCTTAGCCACATGCGGCTGGAATCATAACAATAAAAGAAAACAACCACCACGCAGTTAATATCAAATTCAGCCTCTGGCTGACACAACCACGCAGTTAAAAGTAAAACCAAAACACAACAAAAACTGACAGAAACCAAATACAACCAAACACAAAACTGCTAGCCGGCTAGGCTTACACAACCAACAACATAACACCCGGAAACAAAATCAGAACACAAATCGAAATACAGAAATTTCATACACCAAGATAAAACAACAGAAAGGCAGAGATATGTCTTCTGATGTGACGTGGGGACCAGCAGACAGGATGCTCCAAGCGACACCATAAATAACCTGGTACCTGAAAGAGATAGTGTCAACAGGGGTGAGTTCAACAACTCAGCGAATACCAATGGGCATGAGTAGTAAGATATATCTAACAGCAATAAACATGGAATACAGCTTCCTAATCATATATAGGGAATATGCAAAACTGAAAGGTAACTGAGGAAGTTGTACTCACCAGGAACTCCTATCCAGACAAAAGGGTCGTCAAACCGAAAGTGTCAATAATCCTGTATGCAGATCAAAGGTATGCATCCAACCAAAATGCAACAACCAAATGCAGCAAACACAAGAATATAAATACATCAATGCATATGATGCTAATGATGCGTCCTGGTCACCCCTGACGCCAGTCAGTCCTCTCACACACAAATGGCGAGACCGAGTGGGTAGGGCTGTGACAACCGTGCACTCTGTCGTCACTGCTCCTGATGAGTGACCGAGTGGACGGGATGCTGTCGGAGTACTCCTGTCCTCTGACCCCAAATCATAAATGGGGGAGCGCAATGCTCTCATCTCCTGGTACACGATGACGGGGAGGTATCTCTGCCGGCTACCACGCTGAGTCTCCTGACCAACGGAGCCAAACAGAGTCCACCGTCTGCCGGCTACCACGCTGCTACACTAAATGCCAAAGGAGCCAAACAGAGCGCCGGCTACCACGCCGAGTCACCGGAACAGCAGAACCGCCACACACCTGCCTGATATACCACTAATCCATGAGTGGTGGTGTGTGCAGTACATGTAACTGGCGATGTACTCAACCATAGTGGAGCCGACAATCGCGCAGCATGCAATCATGATGCATGACACTAAGCATAGTCATAAACTGATCAACATAACCATATCTATATATATATAATATGGGTACCACAGTATCAGTGAGTCAAATCCACGGATCTAGGGTATACAGGTCCACTATGGTATAACAACCTAGATCCTAAACATATCCCCCTTCCATAACATATGTACCAACAATATACACAGATCAAAGAATCAAAGTCTAGGTACACGAATCATATATGATATACAAATAGAGGTACACAAGCCAGTCATGGCATAAAAACCTAAGTATCAGATAATCTAGATACACATGACTAAAACCAAAAATCCAGAACCTAGTCCTAACCTCAGTAAAACATGGTATGTCACTTACTCTAGAAACTAAGATACATAAGGTAATAAAGTACTCATGGCAATAAGATACTCATGGCAACAAATCATGTGATATAAGCACGAATACATCACAGGCGACAAACCTAACATGCTATGGATATCAAACAGTGACATACCAAAGGCAAACATGTTCATTGCTTGTAGTTATAAAATACTATGCATATCCAATGACAATATCATAAAAGATAAGTCAAGAGGTACCCGCCTTCAATGTAAATCGTATCAAACCAATCCGATGTCGAGTCGCCCGTCTCGAATCACAGTCCTATAACAACACGATATACAGATTTATTTAATTACATATTAATTAATTAGATAAATCAAATTCTCGAGAAGCTAACCTAAACCCAAATCCAATTTTAAACCTTAAATTGGATCATCAACTCCTCAATCATTTCATAACTAATTAATACAAATTAGAACTTGCAACAATTATAATCCCTCACAACAACGTAATCATATAATCTAGATTACATCATGATCTATAACTAAAATCAAAACCCTATTCCTTACCTCAACACCAAAGTCTCTTCTGTTGGTCCACAACAGGTGGTTCCTGTCGGAATAAGGGCAGCCGCTGAAACCAAATACACCACCGTCGCAATGAATCTATAATTAGAAACCATAATCCGTAGTTAGCATAACCTTCCACCCAACCCAAGTGCTGCTCACGGCAAGACAAGAATCAGAGTACCAAATTTGAAAACCCAAACCTTAAGCCTTCACCTTCAACCCCTCTGCTGGATGCACCTGCTGTTGGCGTCGGAGCTCTATGGCCGGCGGCTCTGAAGAGGGGCGGCACCAGGAACTAGGGCACGGCCTGGAGGCTAGGGCAGAGGGGAAGAGAGGAAAGGAAAGTATGCGACGATGGAGAGGCTAGGTCACGCGACAACTTGAGTGTCGGCGAGAAGAGGAGTGATCGGCTCCGGGGTTCCTGCGGCCGGCGGTGGATCTAGGGCACACGGAAGGAGTGGCCGGAGAGGGCAGCGGCAGTGGCGTCGTCGGCGTCGGCAGATGAGAGGGTGGCAGTGGGGTTTGCGGCGCCGGTTGGGAGCGGTTAGGGCAGGAGACGGCGTCGCGGGATAAATAGGCACGGCGTCGGGTGAGGGAAGAAGAACAGAAAAAGGAAAAAGAGAAAAATAAATAAATAAATAAATCAACTTTTCCTCACTAAAACAGGGTAGCCTAAACAGACTTTCTCGGGACCCATAATTGATCCCCGTAACCTACACCATACAGTCTCCGAAAAATTCCAGAAAAATCTCCAAAAATTTCGAAAAATTCCCTTATCATTATTCGTAAATTTTTGGTATTTTACATTCTCCCCCACTAATAAAAATTTGGTCCCCAAATTTCATTATCTACCATCAGCAAGTACCAACAACAGGTATAAAGCATAAATGCTGAACGGTAAACAAATCACATATCTCAAGTGAAAAGATGGGGATATCGAGCTCGGATAGTATCCTCGAGCTCCCAAGTAGCCCCCTCGTCCGAAAGATACTACCATCCGACCTTAACAAGCCGGATAGTCTTGTTCCACAACTGACTCTCCTTCCGGTCTAAAATCCGTACCGGAATCTCCTCATAAGTGACGCCAGGCTGTACTGAAACTGAGATATCTGTCAGCACATGTGTCAGTTTGGGTACGTATCTCCTCAGCATAGATACGTGGAATACATCATGCACTCCTGCCAAGGACGGTGGTAGTGCCAACCGGTAAACTACCGCTCCAATCCTTTCCGAGATCTAGAAAGGTCCAATGTATCGTGGAGCTAGCTTACCTCTGAAGTCAAATCTCTTCACCCCTTTCGAGGGTGAAATTCACAGAAATACCTGGTCGCAAATGGAGAACTTTAAAAGTCTCTAACTCCGGTCAGCATAACTCTTCTGGCAGTCTTATGCCTCTAACATCCTCCGTCCGATAGTATGGACCAACTCTGTCTCAAGCTGAGCTCTATGAGGTCCTAATAACTGGGCCTCCCCAACCTCATCCTAGAGGATGGGTGTCCGACAAGGCCTACCTTACAACGCTACAACGGTGGCATTTGGATAGCCGAATGCAAACCGTTGTTGTAGACGAACTCTACCAACGGCAAATGGTCCTCCCAACTGCCTCCAAAATCTAGTACACAAGACTTCAGCAAGTCCTCTAGAGTCTAAATGGTCCGCTATGACTATCCATCTGTCTGAGGATGGAAAAACTGTACTGAACCAGAGCTGCGTGCCCAAGGTCTGCTGCAGACTCTGTCAAAAACGAGACGTGAATCGGGGTCTCTATCCGAAATAATAATCAATGGGACACCACGTGATCTGATGATCTCCCGGCAAAACAGATCTACCAATCGATCCAGGAAATCTGTCCTCCGATTAGCTAAAACGTGCACGGATTTGGGTAATTGATCAAAGATTACCCAAATCGCGTCATGGTCTCGTCATGTCCTCGGCAAATTCACCACAAAGTCCATAGTAATATGTTCCCATTTCCACTCGGGAATAGGAATCCGCTGAAATAAACCGACAGGTCTCTGGTGCTGGGCCTTCACTTGCTGACAGACAAGACATCTAGCTACAAAATCCGCGATGTCTCCCTTCATGTCGTTCCACCAATAGAAACACCTCAAATTCTGGGTACATACGGGTACCACCAGGGTGGACAGCAAATCATGAGCGATGAGCCTCCGGAAGTAACTTCTATAAGACCGGATGAGACTGAAATACGCAAAATCTGTCTCAAAAGTGTATAACACCCTCCTCGTCTCGTGTGAACTCGGTCTGCTGCCCGGAAGCTATGTAGCTGCAAATAAACTGCAAATACTGATCAGCAGCCTAGGGCTCTCGGATCCTCGTCCTGATCGACGACTAAGAAGCCATGATAACAAGAATACCCTGCTCTGTCTGTAGCCACAACTCGGTGGCAAGGCAAAGTCACTCTAGACTTCCGGCTAAATGTGTCGACAACCACATTAGCTTTTCCTGAGTGATAGCTAATTGTACAATCAAAATCCTTCAGGAACTCCATCCATCTTCCCTGTCGGAGATTAGATTCCTTTCTAAGTGAACAAATATTTGAGACTCTTATGGTCCGTGAGAATCTCAAATGTAACACCGTATAGATAAGGTTGCCAAATCTTCAAGGCACAAAATAATGACGGCCAGCCACAAGTCATATACTGGGTAGTTCTACTCATGCTCCTAAAACTGTCGAGAAGCATAGGAGACTACTCTATCGTGCTGCATCAGAACAGTGCTCAAACCCTGAATAGATGTGTCGGTGCAGAGGACATATTCGTCCTCTCCAGAAGGTAAAAATTCAAAATCGGAGCCGACACTAGTCTCCGCTTTAGCTCCTAGAAGCTGGTCTTGTTATCCTCAGCTCAAGTGAACTTCACGCCTTTCCCAGTCAGGCGTGTCAGCGGCATAACAACGCGTGGAAAAACCCTCAACGAGCCTCCGATAATCACTAGCTCGACAAAGGGAGTTGCGAGTCTCATGTATAGACTATGGTAACTCCCAACTGGTATCAACCTCTATCTCCTGTGGATCCACGGTATACCCCTACTGGTGACCATGTGTCTCAATCATCTCACAGAAGACAATCAAAATACGCACCACTGATCTTCACATATAGATATTCTCGTCGAATCATCTCTAGATCTATGCAAAGGTGGTGCACGTGACTCACCTCGGATCCGAAATATATCACCACATCGTCAACAAAGACAATGGAAACCAATCTAAACATCCCAGGAATACCCATATCATCGAGTCCATGATAACATCTAGGGCACCGCAAGCACGAATGGTAAAACCAAGACACATAATGTCCGTATCACAGACATTCCTAACCATAAGATCCACCACAATAAACAGATCTAATCACCAACGATATATAATCACCAAACAATAGCTCCTCCAGTGTGAGAGCAATGCTCCATCACACTAAATACTACATATGTGGGAGCAACGCTCTACCACAAGAAATCCTCAATATGTAGGAGTAACACTCCACTATAAATAATCCGTAACATGTATCTACAATAAATATGGGAGCAATGCTCCACTACAAGCAATCCGCAATATGTGGGAGCAACGCTCCACCACAGAACAATCCCTAAATATGTGGGAGCTACGCTCTACCACAACAATCCAGAATATGTGGGAGCTACGCTCTACCACAAACGATCCATAACATGTGGGAGCTACGCTCTACCACAACAATACATAAGTACCCCAAAGAACCTAACTATCTAGTTAGAGACCGCACTAGATCTCTCTACCACAGATCACTGTGGGTAGCCTAGGGTATAACCACCCAGTAAGCAAATCAAATCCATAGTCAACTCTATTATCCTCCTAGTGGATAGGTCACCCACTAATGGGAGAATTAGTTGACAGGGTAAAACAACCAATATCATAATGTAGACATTTAATACTATATATTTGACACACGTGCACACACAACATATGTATGATCGTCATAATCCTCCAACTAGTACACACCAACATACTCATAACACAGGTAAAAATCAGTGTAATACCCTCAACATTACATATCGAACCCGTGTGCATAATCATCGTAGGTATATTCGACAATACACCTCAAACAACACTCACATGACATATATCTGTCTATGCCAAGAGTATAATCAACATCAACTTCCAATAAAGCATGCTAAACCCAGGTGCACTCACATATCAAACATAAGCAACAATATACCACAGATACCACACCAAACACATATGTACATATCACAACACCGATGTAGTCGACAAGATACTTCCAATATGACACTCACACCCATGTGCACATATCACAACACAGATTAAAATCGATAAGATACTTCCAATATGTCAATCAGACACGTACCGCTAACTAAATAGCTATAATCTACAAGAAACTTACAATAACCATATCTAGATGTGAATACTCACACTACCTGGCAATGAACTATCCATCATAGAACTCCTACAACTCATAACAATCATATATACACGACACAAAGATAGGAATAATCAACATATTTGACCCAAACAACCTGACATTCTGAAACGGTAGGGTCACCTTCTAAGTTATCCAATTAGGTACATACAGTCAAAAATTAAAGTCCACATGGAATAGGATACATCGATCATCTATAGACTAACCCAAATCGACAATGGTATACGATCAATTTAGTCTTTTCCATGTCAGTACAAAACATGTACTCAAAGTGCTCAAGATATCCAACTAAGCACGAATAACCCAAAGATCAGCATCTCTATAAAATAGAGTATGATGGTCCTCTACTGATCAGACCCACAAAATCAAATCGGTCATCTACCAACTGATCAATATTACATTAATCCTCTTCAAGCACAAAGGTATATCAATCTATGACTACCCAAGTCGACAAACGTAAATCAGTCTTCTACTGACCGATCTAACAAGAGTAAACCAATATTTACTAATGAAATTAACTAAGATAACATGATATACTACTGGCTAGGTCAACATAAAGATATAGATACTATCCACTACCCAACTAATAATAGCAGAGGCTGGTATGTGCCTCAATCTGCTAACCAACTAGTAATAACAGAAGCTAAAAACTACTGGTGTATGATATGATAAATCACCAGAAACTGTAACCCTTAACCTCTATCGAGGTCGATCATCATCAGGGTTTTACCTAATACATAAAATATATGCTATCTCAACGAGAAAGGTACTAGTAAAGAGTGCAAATACATGTCATAAACTATAATAGTCAACGGTGCATATACTAACAAAAGGTAGGATAACAGTATACCAACATACCTCCTATAGCTTGGAGATGTCCTGCCGCTGCCAGGTCCCAAAATCCGCAAAGTCACATCAAGAAAACCAAATCACGAAATCCGAAACACCGAAAATAAGACTCGTAAGTCGATCTCTGATACCAAATAAATTGGTATCAGATAAATCTCGAAAATCCAGAACATATAGCAAGTATCGTAAACCTGGCTCTGATACCACTAAATTGTCACGCCCCGAGGGAGTCTCTGTCCGAAAAAAATTTCGGCAGCACCTCCCCTGTACGGGTGACAATCTGAAGCACTTCTACAGGCATAATATACCTCAGCCACATGCGGCTGGAATCATAACAATAAAAGAAAACAACCACCACGCAGTTAATATCAAATTCAGCCTCTGGCTGACACAACCACGCAGTTAAAAGTAAAGCAGCCCACTCGGCTGTACCAAAACCAAAACACAACAAAAACTGACAGAAACCAAATACAACCAAACACAAAACTGCTAGCCGGCTAGGCTTACACAACCAACAACATAACACCCGGAAACAAAATCAGAACACAAATCGAAATACAGAAATTTCATACACCAAGATAAAACAACAGAAAGGCAGAGATATGTCTTCTGATGTGACGTGGGGACCAGCAGACAGGATGCTCCAAGCGACACCATAAATAACCTGGTACCTGAAAGAGATAGTGTCAACGGGGGTGAGTTCAACAACTCAGCGAATACCAATGGACATGAGTAGTAAGATATATCTAACAGCAACAAACATGGAATACAGCTTCCTAATCATATATAGGGAATATGCAAAACTGAAAGGTAACTGAGGAAGTTGTACTCACCAGGAACTCCTATCCAGACAAAAGGGTCGTCAAACCGAAAGTGTCAATAATCCTGTATGCAGATCAAAGGTATGCATCCAACCAAAATGCAACAACCAAATGCAGCAAACACAATCACAAGAATATAAATACATCAATGCATATGATGCTAATGATGCGTCCTGGTCACCCCTGACGCCAGTCAGTCCTCTCACACACAAATGGTGAGACCGAGTGGGTAGGGCTGTGACAACCGTGCACTCTGTCGTCACTGATGAGTGACCGAGTGGACGGGATGCTGTCGGAGTACTCCTGTCCTCTGACCCCAAATCATAAATGGGGGAGCGCAATGCTCTCATCTCCCGGTACACGATGACGGGGAGGTATCTCTGCCGGCTACCACGCTGAGTCTCCTGACCAACGGAGCCAAACAGAGTCCACCGTCTGCCGGCTACCACGCTGCTACACTAAATGCCAACGGAGCCAAACAGAGCGGAACTGACTGCCGGCTACCACGCTGAGTCACCTGACCAACGGAGCCAAACAGCAGAACCGCCACACACCTGCCTGATATACCACTAATCCATGAGTGGTGGTGTGTGCAGTACATGTAACTGGCGATGTGCTCAACCATAGTGGAGCCGACAATCACGCAGCATGCAATCATGATGCATGACACTAAGCATAGTCATAAACTGATCAACATAACCATATCCATATATATATAATATGGGTACCACAGTATCAGTGAGTCAAATCCACGGATCTAGGGTATACAGGTCCGCTATGGTATAACAACCTAGATCCTAAACATATCCCCCTTCCATAACATATGTACCAACAATATACACAGATCAAAGAATCAAAGTCTAGGTACACGAATCATATATGATATACAAATAGAGGTACACAAGCCAGTCATGGCATAAAAACCTAAGTATCAGATAATCTAGATACACATGACTAAAACCAAAAATCCAGAACCTAGTCCTAACCTCAGTAAAACATGGTATGTCACTTACTCTAGAAACTAAGATACATAAGGTAATAAAGTACTCATGGCAATAAGATACTCATGGCAACAAATCATGTGATATAAGCACGAATACATCACAGGCGACAAACCTAACATGCTATGGATATCAAACAGTGACATACCAAAGACAAACATGTTCATTGCTTGTAGTTATAAAATACTATGCATATCCAATGACAATATCATAAAAGATAAGTCAAGAGGTACCCGCCTTCAATGTAAATCGTATCGAACCAATCCGATGTCGAGTCGCCCGTCTCGAATCACAGTCCTATAACAACACGATATACAGATTTATCTAATTACATATTAATTAATTAGATAAATCAAATTCCCGAGAAGCTAACCTAAACCCAAATCCAATTTTAAACCTTAAATTGGATCATCAACTCCTCAATCATTTCATAACTAATTAATACAAATTAGAACTTGCAACAATTATAATCCCTCACAACAACGTAATCATATAATCTAGATTACATCATGATCTATAACTAAAATCAAAACCCTATTCCTTACCTCAACACCAAAGTCTCTTCTGTTGGTCCACAACAGGTGGTTCCTGTCGGAATAAGGGCAGCCGCTAAAACCAAATACACCACCGTCGCAATGAATCTATAATTAGAAACCATAATCCGTAGTTAGCATAACCTTCCACCCAACCCAAGTGCTGCTCACGGCAAGACAAGAATCAGAGTACCAAATTTGAAAACCCAAACCTTAAGCCTTCACCTTCAACCCCTCTGCTGGATGCACCTGCTGTTGGCGTCGGAGCTCTATGGCCGGCGGCTCTGAAGAGGGGCGGCACTAGGAACTAGGGCACGGCCTGGAGGCTAGGGCAGAGGGGAAGAGAGGAAAGGAAAGTATGCGACGATGGAGAGGCTAGGTCACGCGACAACTTGAGTGTCGGCGAGAAGAGGAGCGATCGGCTCCGGGGTTCCTGTGGCCGGCGGTGGATCTAGGGCACACGGAAGGAGTGGCCGGAGAGGGCAGCGGTAGTGGCGTCGTCGGCGTCGGCAGAGGAGAGGGTGGTAGTGGGGTTTGCGGCGCCGGTTGGGAGCGGTTAGGGCAGGAGACGGCGTCGCGGGAGAAATAGGCACGGCGTCGGGTGAGGGAAGAAGAACAGAAAAAGGAAAAAGAGAAAAATAAATAAATAAATAAATAAATAAATCAACTTTTCCCCACTAAAACAGGGTAGCCTAAACAGACTTTCTCGGGACCTATAATTGATCCCCGTAACCTACACCATACAGTCTCCGAAAAATTCCAGAAAAATCTCCAAAAATTTCGAAAAATTCCCTTATCATTATTCGTAAATTTTTGGTATTTTACATGGAGATATCTGAATGTTAAGAGTTTGACGTGGATATTAGTTATGGTAACTAGTTCATTAGAGTAATCTGCTATGAGACTTTATATGGTTCTCTACATATATAGATATGTCAATGAAGATCTAATTGTAGCTCGAGTGAAAGTTTCCTTTGACTTAAGATATTCAAGTCACCTTGGCCATAAAGACTTATATTTTGACATCTTAAGCAAACATCTCCATAGAGGTGTGGACCCAGGATGATTGAGTACAAGTCAAAGTGTCCGAAACTGTTTGGATATGCCATAAAGGATTCACCGCTCCTTATGAGGAGATCTATACTCTATGGCGATTTGTCAGGATTCTTACTCAAAGTCTTTGACCAAAGCATCACATGTTAAGAGTATTGTACTCTTGGAGACATATAAGAGTAATTTGAATATGCAGGATGAGGAAGTATTTCTTGGGCTAGGTGTGACGTAGTTAGCCTAATAAGCACTGACATATAAATCATGTTTTGAACCAAGTGGGTATAAGACGAGTGAAAAGAATAAGACACAACTCACTATAGCTGTTGAAAGGTTCAGAAGTGGTTCTGGAATCAACCGTTTGATTTTCTGATCAATTGGAGATAATGATGTATTACTAGGTATCACTCATGATCGATCTATAATTAATGGTTAATTATGGATGACCAACATAATCGGAAACTTATAAGATCACACGCACTATGAGTTATTTTAGAGACTTAAAACGAGTTTAAGAATTAAATTCTCAAATGTTGAGAGAGATAGAGTTTGGTTGGACCAAACAAAAAGGATAAATATGAAAAGATATTTATCGGAATGGAAGTGAGGATGGATCATGACTATTATAGGAGATATGGATTCATTATGGTTTGATATTAAATCAAATGATGTTTGGTTTAGTTATGAAACAACTTAGTTTAATAATAAACCAAAAGAGTTGGTTTAATTATGAACTAAGATCATTTGGTTTTGAACTAAACTTAATTTTAATGATAATAGATCTGGTTGGCTTTGCTTATTGGGTTTGGGAGATGACTTGCTCTCCAAATTATGTAGAGGTGTATAAATATCTCTCTATGAGAAGAGAGTAGTAATTTTATTTTTTGAGAGAAAACTTTAATTTGATTAGGGTTTCTTCTCATCCTCTTCTTCCTCTTCCTCTCTCTAGCCGCCGCCCAAGCTCTTGCCATCCAAGAGTTATTGTCGGTCATCTACAACCACCGAATTTGGTGCCAATGAATTCGGTGTTGACAATTTCGGCGCCGATGAATTTGAATCTGTAGGATGAGAAAGTATTTCTTGGGTAAGTGTAATGTAGTCAACCTAATAAAGACTGACAAATAGATCATATCCTGAACTAAGTGGGTATAAGACGAGTGAAAAGAATGAGACACGACTCACTATAATTGTTGAAAGGTTCGAAAGTGGTTATGGAATCAACCATTTGATTTTTCGATCAATTATAGATCATGATTACTGCTAGGTGTTACTCATGATCGGTCTATAATTAACGATCCATAATTAATGGTTAATTATGGAAGACCCATATAATCGGGAATCTATAAGGTCACACACACTACGAGTTATTTTAGAGACTTAAAACGAGTTTAAGAATTGAATTCTCAGATCTTGAGAGAGATAGAGTTTGGTTGGACTAAACAAAAAGAACAAATATGGAAAGATATTTGTTCGGTGATTCCATCAGTATAGAAGATAGCTCATTGATGACTTATCTATCAATGATCTCAGGCAGAAATACTCACAAAGAAGGCTTTCAAATTAACTCATTAGTGCCTAAGTACTATTGCAAATTTTAGCTCTTGAATCTTCACAATGAGTTCCCTTTCTTTTACTATTGTCATTGATGACAGTAGTCAACTGAAATTCTCCATTGTTCCACTGTTGTCAATTAATTTGACCATTGTTGTTTTATCAATAACTCTTGTCACGTTGGATGTCGCCAATCTAGTAGAGCATTCTTATCCGTCAACTATTTTTGATTGGTCGACTTAGTAGTTGACTTGATCGTCTACAAATTGATTCTATTCACTCGCCAATCGACCCCAGTTGATTGATATCATGTTAATCCAATTGGTATACTATGAGCTGGTCAAAAATTTTGAATATTCGATTTGGGGTTCACAATTGTTTGATTCCAATCCATTAATCAACTGAACTAGATAACTATATACATAAAACCTTTTTGTTAGACACCACTGAGTCTTCAACTCAGTCATCAGTCAATTGGTCTTATGACCCCTCCCATTGCTAAGGCCGAGTCTATTTTTGATGAAATTCTATCCTCTATATATATGACTATAAATAAGTCAAGTTGAGTCTAACTTTTGAATATTCAAACTTATTTAATAAGATAATCAAATTAAGTCAAGCCGAGTCTAAAATGAATCGAGTTATTGAAATGATTGCTTAAATTTGACTTAAGTTTAGTTCATTTAGATATTATCGAATTTTCAATTCAAATTTATTTGTTTGAAATTTTACTTATTTGATTAGCTATTGTATTGGATAATTCAAATTTATTTGTTCATTTTAAATGTTTCTTTATTTATTAAGCATGTTGATAAGAATTTTATTAATGAACATGGTCCATGAATAACGTATTCCCTCGGGACGGTCTATTCACTATTCCAAAGGCTAGTAGTTGCCCGTGATTTACCTCCTCCGCGCTGGTGGCCTTGGGACGGGTTGACGGGGGCGCTGGGGGCAAGCGCATTCACCTTTTGCCACCATGGTCCATGAACAACGTTATTCATGAATGTTGTTCACGAATGTTATTCACGAACGTTGTTCATGAACGTTAACGAGCTGAACACATATGCATTCAAGTTTATTTATTTAATTGATCTTGTGTATTGAACAAACATAAATAAACTTTTACCAAATAAAACATCAAATTTTTTCATGAATGGTCGGTTCATTTACGACCCTAACCTTTGTGTAGGTACAATTTCTTTCAACGCCCAACTTATCAAGAGTTTGTCATCATCTCGAAATCATCACTAGTTAGACTACTCATCCATCATATGCACCTATGTTTGCAGTTCCTCCTTGTGTCATCTTTCACGCCATCTCCATCATATGCACCTATGTTTGCGGCTCCTCCTTGTGTCATCTTTGACGCTTTCGCAGATGATGTTTGTTTTCTTAACTTAGTCATACTTGGATGCTTCTTGCTTTGGAATCCCTCAGATGCGCCATGCCATTTTTCTTTAATCTCTATCGACCTCGAACCGTCAAATCATTAACTGACATTGGTCACCCTAATGCATTGCTGAGTTAATAATCATATGATAAATTTACAACATGGATCAAAGGTCAAGTCCTGAAAAAGCCGATGAAAATATTTCTCATGTGAGGATCTACTTGATACCTGTTTTACTATCTCCCAATGACATATGCTAGTCATTGGGAGCCGTGTGGATGACAAATTTCACCTCTGACCTATTAACTGACTTGGGCACTGCCAATTCAATACGATATCAAATACCATGATAATCTTAATTTAACCAATTCACTCAATCTATTAAAATATTTATTGTACCCAATCTCAAATGTTATGATTACACCAACACACTTTTGGGACTTCACTCATGGGACATCTAATCAGGATTTTATTTGCCACGCTACGAGCTCACCTTCCGCAATTCACTTGCTATACCTAGCTCTAATCAAGACTTCAATCCGGACGGGCTTATCTTTAGGACTTCACTTGTCAATGTGACCAATCAGCATACTAAATAGATCAGGTATAACCAAAATCAAAACAAATTTTTATCTAACTTAAATATTATACCACTAGTTTAGAAACCAACTCAATTTAAATATCACTGTATTAATAACTTCCCCTTAAATTAAGTTAAGCTTGCGGAAGATGATTGTACACACAATCTTCCATATTGCCCTAATATCATCTTGGTGTTAACAATTATAGTATGTAATTATTTTTGTATATTTTTTTCTACTGCATTAATTATTGTATAGCAAAGTAATATTAGTTTATATTTAAATATGACTAACTATTCACTCTTCTTAGCTCATTCATGCTGTACTATAATAGTTGAGATTCTCTATAAATTTGTTTTATCTTTAATGCCGTGTGAATGCGAGCGTGCGGGGAATACTAAGAATGATTAAAGTAAAGAAACAAAATAAAATTTAAATGATACATAGATTAATGTTAAAATAGACTTTAAATTTTATGTTCATTAGAACACCTATGATCTGACGTCAGCTCTCTATTGTAGTTTGTATAGAATTCAATGAGAGAGATTTAGAACTGCCCCATAAAAATATCTATCTTTGTTTGCCAAAGCAAAGTAGCAGGTAAACAGTTTGACTTTCTGCCGCTGGTGCGTACGCGAAGCCGCGTAAGGCAGCGATGCTCGCAGACAAGATCTAGGCGAAGCCCACCACCGTCTTTGGCTATTTCTCCTTCCCCATTCTGTCCTAGGGTTTCCGGCTTCCACCTTCCTCGTGGGCGATGCTTTCGGCGATTCGGTATTAGGGTTATAGGGCTTCGTCCTGGCCCCTTGCGTTGAGGCATCTGCCTCCGTACCATGGTCGCCCCCTCTCGCCGTCGCCATGCCTTGGTGGAACCGTAAGAGCGCCGGATCACCGTCCTCCTCCGCCTCCTCCCCGTCCTCCGCCGCCTCCTCTCCCGGCGCCACCACCCGTAGCCGCTCTAAGGACCTTCACTTCTGGACCCGCCGTGGCGACTCCCAGCGCCGCCTCACTCGCCGCCCCGAGCTTCGCCACTTAAGCGATGTTGATGTAGGAGGGCTTTCCTTCGACTCGGTCACCGCCGGTCCGAGATCCGCGAGCTTGCCCACCGCTTCGCCCTCCCCGGGCAACCTCGACAGCAACCCGGGCAGGACTGTGTCGGCCCCTGTGCTACTCCCGCGCCCGCTTCCTTTGCCTGGGTCCGCGACGCAGGAAGCTGCGTCTCCTCATCGGGATTCAGCGCATGTATCGGCTTTGGGGTTTGGGTTCCCGTCACCTAACTCAGCGCGCTGCCGCCTTCCTTCTCCATCAGAGTTTACGAACAGATCAGACGGTAATGAAGGGGCTCATGTGGCGACAGAAGTTTCCACTGTCGTCGAGCCATGCCATGATAGGATCTCCCCAGCTGGTGAAGTTGGAAGGTGAGTTCATTTCTGATTCCCACTCAGACAACTCTATACTTGTTCAAATATACTAACAGCCTTAAACTAGTATAATCAAAGTCAGTGTTGGGATATGCAGGTACCTAAAATGGCATGAATCAGACGATTTTAGCAAGTTTAACTAATAGAAACATTGTTGATCCTTGCAAACATAGTTAGTTGATGCTTTTTGAATGCTCAATAATTAGGAGATAACTGAAGTACTAGTGTCAAGAAGTTTTACTGTTATTTACTGGATTTTGTTAATGTGTTCTTTTTCTGCAAAAAATTAATGCAGTTCTTTGTTCTTTATTCTCTCTTCAACTACTAGACAATGAGTAGTACATTCCAATTTGTGATGTATCTATCAGACTACATAACCTGCCATTTTATGTTTCCCACTTTGATGATGATTTTTCTTGTAATGGCATACAATTGTTTAGTTTCCCATTAACTGGCTGCTTCAGCATTTGATAATAAAACTTAACATCAGTCTTCTGCAAAAGGAACTAGGCAGATAGATCCACACCTACAATAGTTGTAAAGATGGATGAAACATAATGAAGAATAGAGCAGTTGTGTTTAATATTACTAAGAACAGCTATGAAACTGATAATTGTGACTACAAAGAGATAGGTAAACTTATTTGCTTTTTCTACTCTTCACTATGAAAGCGATGCTGCATCATAATGCCATACGAATATTGTTGTTGAAAAAACCTACCTTTCATAAATGGTTCATCCTTGGCTTTCAAACTTCATCCAGCAAATATAAGCATAGTTTATTCATAAGGTCTACCTTATAATTGTGAAAGATTTGTGTTATTATGATGCTCATTGAGACCTACCATGATGGGGATTGAGGAGTAACTTTGAAACAATGAGAGCATAGATCAATTGTTTTAAAATGTGTCTGTGGCCCAAGGTTAAATCTGTTTCATTTTAGATTGAAAATTCATAGGGGCTACACATTCTTCGCCATGTAGATGTATCTGTGGCTCAAGGTTAAATCTGTTTTGTTTTAGCTTGAAAATTCATAGGGGATGCACATTCTTTGCCATCTAGCTATTGTCTTGATTTCTTCATGCTAATCTTCTTGTTACTCTTAAAACATCTTTTTTATTTTCTGTTTGTGGACCTGTGAACATAGAAGTTCTCTATCACATATTTTGCGAGTTGAAGCATCTCTGAATTTGGAAAATGGTTTTCCAGTGATCATGCAATTTCATGTCTTAATTATCGTCTTTTTCTTTCTTTACATCAAGATTAGATTTTTTTTTTTTCCTTTTGTGCAGTGGCACTGCAGAACTAAATCTGCTTCTGTCCTTTTGATAGTTTACTTTTTACTTGCTTCTTTGGCAGTAGGTTGCCTCACCCGATTTCATCCAGTAGTTCAGAGCAAAGAGGCATCTCAATGAATGGTTTTACTTTTAGAAATCAGAGAAAGCTGTTTCAAGATCCAAATTATGCTGGAGCTTCTGCCTTCAGGCTCAATATACCTTCAAAAAGTGTTCCAACAAGCGGGTTCTCAAGTCCTGTGCACAGTCCTTTGTGTAGCCCACGAAGATCGAGTAATGTAGATTTTTCTACTTTTGCCATTGCTACTCCAGGACAGCAGGTCTGGTCTTCTCCAGAGAGATCATCCACAGAATTGCTGCCAGCTTTCTCTCCAGACAAAGTTGTTCAGAGTCCAGATCATTCACCACGTAACAGTCCAACAATTAGAAGTCCTGACCCAAGATCCCGGAATCTCAGTACACCTTCATCCCCTTTAAACACAAAAATGTTTGGTGATAACTCTGCATCTTCTCCTGAGAATGGTGGTAATGTTAATGGACACCCACTTCCTCTTCCTCCTGGAGCTGTATCTCCTGCACACTCAGGGAATGGTGTGAAACCTGAGGCATTGAAAAGTCAGTGGAAGAAAGGAAAGCTTATTGGAAGTGGCACATTTGGGAATGTTTATGAGGCCACCAACAGGTCTGTATACTATTGTGTTTGATGTATTTATATCAGGCCTCATTTTACCACTCTATCAGACTTAAATTTTCAACAGGCGCACAGGAGCTTTATGTGCAATGAAAGAAGTTAATATAATTCCCGATGATGCCAAATCTTCAGAATGCATAAAACAGTTGGAGCAGGTTTGGAAAAAAAAATATTTTTTTTTCAAAAATAAAACAAAAGAAATAGTAAGAATGCCTTGTTCTTGTTTTAATTTATGGCATTCTCAAGTAATCATTGTATACCCGTTTTGTATCGACAAGGACTTTCCTCTTCATTTTAGCTTGATTATTTTCAGAACTTATCTTAGATAGTTGATGCTTAAATACACTTTCAATCTTAAGTGTCAAAAGGCAACATATTGTATCAAGAGGTCATTTTAATTATTGGTTATTATTATTATTTTTTTGTGATTTAAATTACTTCATTTCTTGTTATGCAGGAAATAAAGTTTCTTAGCCAGTTTGAGCATCCAAATATTGTCCAGTACTATGGGAGTGAAACTGTAAGTTTTTTTTAATGGCTATATTTGGTACTTATGCTAGTGTTCGGACTTTGAAACTTGTTTTATACATTACCTTTTTTTTATGCAGATTAATGATCAGCTTTACATATATCTAGAGTATGTTCATCCTGGCTCAATTAGTAAATATGTTCGTGAACATTGTGGGGCTATGACAGAATCAGTTGTCCGCAATTTCACTCGTCATATTCTCAAAGGGTTAGCCTACTTGCATAGTAAGAACATAATGCACAGGTCTGTATCCTTCTAGTTTCTGTGAACCCCCTTGGATTTCTATGGTTTAGCATGCTGTTGTACCTCCACTCATTTCTCTTCAAATGTTGACATTTTATTTTCAAACTGCTATCTGAGAATGATATGTTGGGTAGGATTTATAAAAGCATTCCTACTATATGTATAGGAGAAACCTCACTAGATTGACATTGAGATATTTATATTATAGTCAACCATTGTAAGTCGTGTATTATCTTGTTAAACTCCTCAGAAAAAAAAAGCTGATTTCCAATTCCAAGCCTTTGCTGATTCCACAGAGGCCGGATCCTCTGGACCGCAAAGTGCAGTCCAGAGATACAGGTAGGGTCCATAAAATCCCACCTATCAACAACCCCTGGTCCAGGAGCGGACCAGGGGTTGCGGTCCAGAGGATCCCATCCCAATTCCACATTGCAGACACTCAGATTTCTAGATCCTGATTCAAGATATTTTGAGATTTGTTGAGATTTCCTGATTCCATCTCTTGTTTTCCATAAGGAGAGCTCGTCTCCTTGACTCCTGATTTCCATCTAGGAGAGAGTATATTCCCTCCTTTGTGGTTATGGTTTGCTTTGCCCAATTCTGGTAGGGTTCGCTTACCAGCAGGGGCCGTTGCTACCAGCTGCTGCAAGCCCAAGTGATTCCAAATCAGTGATTTTTCTCTTGCTATTTATACTATTATGTTCTGATGATCTCTGATCCTCCAATTTCTGATCTGTTTCCAGTTTGCCTCTTTCCTCAAGCAGATCCAAGAGCTTTTATTCCAATTTGTTTCCACTTTATTTATTTACTTTCCCAATTTCTATTCTATCAGAGGAAAACTAGCTTCTTCACTGGCCTTGATTCCTAGGATTCACCATCAGATTTCGTGTGTTTTTCTTTTCTGATTCTCTGATAATCTTCTATGCTTCTAATGGTTGAGTTTGGATTTCTTAATTGAGAGCACGATCAGTGCATGATCAATGCATCTCTTTTTCAAATCTGAATTCTTTGATTATCAGGATTCACATTTCTGCAAATATTCATTACCGGTGTAGAAATTTGTGCAGATTTCAACAACTTTTCTAGGGTTATTTGCAGATTTCTAACCGATTCTGTGTCCCACTCTCTTGTTTCCCTTTCCTCACACAGATTTCAGACTAGAATTTCTAAAATGTGTTTCCAGATTGGTTTATTCTTTCACTTTTTTCTTCAACAAATCTATATAATATATCTGTTGATTATCCATGAGCTGTGGGTTCTTCAAGTTTGCTATAAAATCATCTTTAGTAGTGGCTTTTTGTTTATCTTGAGTAGACTTCTATGGGGATCATTGCTCTTCTATCACTATGGATCCACCTAAGGAAGTTTTCCATGATGGTATTCTAGGCAGCAATGTAGTCTTTTTGTAGTCTTCTTCAGGTTGCATCTTGAGGGGGACTTTTTTTGGCTATCTGTCTTCTTTTTCCTTCCTTAAATCCCAGCCATTTTTTGTTTTTTCCCCTTCCTTTAGTATATCTTATTTATCCTATTTGTGTGCTGAATATACCACCTAAAAGCTAGTGAAACCTAAAGTCCAGTATTGGTCAAGCTGTGCTTTTAATCTCCAATGAATACCTTAATAGAAAACAAATGTCCAGTTTTCATTTTGCAAAATCTAGCAAAGAGTAGGGAGAAACCCACCCGACAGAGTAGTTCATGAAATCTCTAGTCATTCTCCTTTCACTTCATTTTGTCTCTTTATCTCCTCTCTTTTTAAGTCTAGGTCAAAGGCATCATTGACTATGTGTTTTGACCTGAGTGCTATATCAACAATTTTTAGAGCTTTGGTAACTTGAGATTAAAGGATCATCGCCCACATACTTTATTGACTATTTTTAGAGCTTTGCTTAACTGAGTTCCAAGGGATCATTAATCATATGCTTTATTAACTCCTAGAGTTTTGCCCTATTTGTGAATGCTTTTGCTTTGTTTTGGTAAAGTAGATATTATCACGTTGAGAGGTTGTTGAGGCGAACGGATTTATTTGAAATTAGATATAGTGGCTTTAGTGCCACATTAGCACCATATTATCACGTTGACTTTATGTGGATTTATTTGGCTTATCAAACCGTTCTAACGCCTGTGTACCTGCATTTACCTCCTTCTATATTTGTGGGGCTGGCACTAGAAGGGCCGTTAATGTAACGGATCTATATTTTTTTTTTAGTGCCACATTAGCACTTCTAGCTTAAGAGTTTATTATGTCTATATATACCATGTAATACTTATTTCATGATGATGCCTATAATGTCTCCAAATTCTACAATAACAATTTAGTATTAAAAGTGATGCTAATATGTACATCATATTGTTATTCACCTTCAATGTATGCTTCCTTGTATGGTGCTGTTTAAAATTTCTTGTAACCCATTTGCTTTGTTTCACTGGCTTGTCGATTAAGCCCATCTTTGATTACTTTACCTTGCTCTGGTTTGTAGTCATGATTTTAGTATTGTTTGATCAGCTTACATATTTGTTTGTTATATGGAGTAAATTCATGAATTAAACTTATTCAAATTATGGCAATTGGTTTTATTTTTGTTTACACAACTATGATAGAAGTGCAGTACATGTGATAAATTTGTTCTGTAGTTCTCATCTTGGCATCGCTTAACATCTGAAGTTCTGTATCTACTACTGGTTATTGACATTTTCCAGCAAAAATGACCCTGTTTTATCTAAAGGATGCTAACTCCCGTGCAGGGATATCAAAGGAGCAAATTTGCTCGTTGATGTACATGGCGTTGTCAAGTTAGCTGATTTTGGGATGGCAAAACATGTATGCTTCTATGTTACTGCTTTTATGTGTATTCATTTTCAATCCTCTGTCTATTGAAGTATTGTGTTTCCTTCAGGGTATGAAATGCCGTTCCGTGCCGCCCGACACGGATGGTTTTTACCATTCTGCCGGACGGCCGAAACCGGTACGGGAAGTATCCCCGTCTCGGCGGCGCCGGAGGAGACGTGGGATGCCTCTATCGGTGCCGGAGGAGACGCGGGACAGCTCTGGCGACGTCCCGCGACGCCTTCTGTTGTGTCGAAGGCGTCGCTGAAAGCGTCCGGCGACCCTGCCGGACGCTTCCAGCAAACCTTCCGGTGCCGCCGGAGGTGTCTGGCGACGCTTCCAGCGCCGCCGGACGCCCCTCGCGGGATCGCCCGCGATTATCGCGGGCAATCTCGCGTATGCAGTTTTTTTCCTTTTTAATAATTATTTATTTTATTTAATTAATTTAAAAAATTCCTTAGTAGGATTGATCGCGGCGATCTCGTGTACACAGTTTTTTTTTCTTTTTTAATAATTATTTATTTTATTTAATTAATTTAAACAATTCCTTAAGAGGATTGATCGCGGGCGATCTCGCGTACGCAGTTTTTTTTAATAATTATTTATTTTATTTAATTAATTTAAACAATTCCTTAGGAGGATGTGTGATATTTTGAAGAAGTTTTATAAACCCTAATTAAATTATCCTAATAAAATATATAAAAAGTATATTTAAAATTAAAATAAATTAAATAAAATTTATTAATTAATATTCTGGAAAAAAATATTTTAAATTTCATTTAAAAATTTTAAAAAATATAATAATTCTTATTTATATTCTAATATATTTTTTATTTTTTAAATTTCATTTAATTTTTTTTAAAAATTCTAAAAAAAATTATAATAAATTATATTTATATTCTGATATATTTTTAATTTTTAAAATTTTTTTTACTTGATATTTTTTTACTATTTAAAATATATATTATTTAATTAATAATTAATTAAATGAATAAATAGTTAATTTATATAATTATTATTAATATAAAGTAATATCTTGTATTAATTTATATACTTATTATTATTATTATTATTATAGATACTTTCATTTTAATTTAAATTATTGATATATCAATTCTATTTAAATAAAATTATTTTTAATTATTTTTTCTAACAATATTAAATTATTCAATAATTGTGAACTTATAATAAATCAATATACAATTTATTTTAATATACACCATAAACATATTTATTTTATAATTACTATAAATAAATAAAAAAATACCGAAATTGTATCGGCATGGCACGATACGATGCCAAAACCGTATCGTTCCGGTTTGAGACCGAAACCTCGACATGGGTCGAAATTTTAAACCTTGGTTTCCTTATTTTCCTTTTTTTTCAAGTTTAATGGTTAGTTTATAGCAATAGCTAAATATCTGTGAAATTTTGTTGGTTTCTTGAATATAAGAAGTATTAATTACTCTATAAAATTCAAACTACTTAGGTTGTCTCAAATATAAAATGAACCAAGTTTCAAAATTTTGATACATGCTATAGTTTCTATTTTTTTTGTCGGGATGAAATTGTTGTATGGTGTTGGTGGCAAATTAGAGGAGGAAAAATGGCGAAGATGAATACAAAAATGAGAACACAATGATATACCTAAATTTGGATTTTGTGAGAAAAATACAACATTGTGTTGTGCAAACATAAACTATAAAAAATTAATGAACTTGATGCACCAACACAGGATAGGTTTCTTGTGCTCAATAGTATCAAATTATTTATCGGAAAGATATGTTTTGACCGTGTAAGGTGACACAGTATAAAAATTCATCATGCCCTGCACGAGTGATGCTTGCCTCAATGCTAACTTCGTTCGCTGAGCGTGAACTATAACAATGTTAATGCAAAATATATACAAAGGTTAACCAACTAACTACATGCATACCTATGAAGTAACTCCACTGATATTATGTACATATCTCAGCAATTAATCTGGAGGTTAAAAATTTCAAAAGTGAGCACAAAATGCATAAGTGAATATAAGAAATAAGTTCATGATGTAAAATGGTACATTTCATAAGAGTCCAAATAACAACAAATAGTGAAGGCCATAATTTTCTGCACTTAAGTTCATTAATCTCTTCCACAATTTCTTTTAAAAATTTTTCTTAAAAGGTTTTATCATTTCTCATACTTTCTCTTTTATTTCTCTTACTAGTATTCTTTATTTAATTTATCAATCAATCTTAATACTATATATAATAGACGATCTGCAATCCGCCTAGTAAAGGATGCATCATATATATATACATATATATAACCTATGATCTATCCAAAATGAAGTGCATCCTAATCACATATAAATATATAGGGTGAACGACCTGTAATCCACTTGGTAAAGATGTATCGTATATAAGTGGGGTGAATGACATGCAATCCACTCAATACGAGTTACATCGTAAATATATATCTAAAGGGTGAGTGACCTGCCATCTACCTAGTAAAGATGTATCGTATAATATGAAATCTATATATATATATATATATATTGACTTGTAATCCACTAAATGAGGCACCTCACATAAGAATAGGGTGAACGACTCACAATCTATCTAGTGAGGAAAATTATTTCAATTTGGCTGAAGCCTATGAATCTGCGGAAAGACTCAATAGTTCTCTTTGCGCACAGAGCCAATTGCTCTATAATATAGCTAATCACATAACTTAATCACACAACTCTTAGAGGGTGATGTTGAAACTCTAAATCCCTAGTCATGTAGCTCTTTTAGAGAGCAGAGTCGGATATCTAAATTACAAGTAATCATGCAACTCTTAGAGGGCTGAGTCTAAACCACAAGTAGTCATGCAACTTTTTAGAGGCCGGATTTGAAGCTCTAATCTAAATGTAGTCACACAACTCTTAGAGGGTAGAGCCGAAACTCTAAACTATAAGTAATCACACAACTCTCTTAGAGGGTGGAACCAAAACTTTATGATACATTTACTTTTCTACTTTATTAGTCAATAATTAGGTAATTTAATTTATCATAGATCTCAAATAAGAAACAAACAAGATAGAAATCAATTATAAATATAAAGGGTAAGCAATGTGATATGAAATAATCAAGATAAGATTAGAATTTATTTCTATTTTCTAGAATATTTACTTTCATATATTAAATCATGCACAAGGTAAATATAACAAGATAGGTAAGAAAGACCCATGTCAAATGAAAAAAAAAATCCACTTCATCTTAAATTTCCCCAATATGCCATCATACTCTCGGAACAACTTGTTCCAAGATTTACTATACTCATTTCAAATAAGTTGCGAAGAAGGGGAGCCTTGGTGCAATGATAAAATTGTTGTCATGTGACCTTGAGGTCATGGGTTCGAGTCGCGAAAACAGTCTTTTGCAAAATGCAAGGTAAGACCACGTATAATAGACCCAATGTAGTTCGATATTTTCCCCAAATCCCGCCTAACGGAAGCTTCGTGCACTGGGCTACCCTTTATTTCAAATAAGCTGTGAAACATCAATTGTTGAGATATCAAACAAGGCTCAAAATTTGCAAATCAGTACATACAAGATCTACAAGTGCACTGTGCCTTCTCTGTCTCGCCTCCAACAACAAAGGACTCCATGCAAGAGCACGAATCTAAAGCTTCAAGTGCACTTTGCCTCTCCATTGCCAACAACGAAGAAAGCTTAAAATTTATCCCAATTTATTTGGTTGTTCCTAAGGTGATGATGCCATAAGGAGAAGAAAAGGGTAGTCATGTATAGGAGCATGTATTGCTTTCATTGACGCTTGCTTGCAATCATGCTGATTCTAGGTGGTGTTGGGAGGTTGTAAGAGAGATTGAGAAAGATCGGAGAGGGAAGAGATGGTGGAACGTGCTCATTTTGAGTGACATTAATGAGACAACTTGCGATGGTGGCAGCAGTGGCGACGTGCTGATGGCAGTGTCGTCAACGGCGGTGGCATGCAATAATGGTGATGGCTTGCGATGATGGCATTGTGAGGAGAGTATGTGGCATCATGAGGGAGAGTTTAGGGGTTAGATGAGGAAGTTAGGGTTTTTTTGAGGAAAAAATGGCCTTTTCTTTGGGGAAGAAGTCACAGGAAGAAGAAATCATACATTTACCTTTTTATCACATTTTTGCAAAAAGGGCCAAGAAGTTTTAAAATTACAATTACACCCTTATATATATATATATATATATATATATATATATATATAACAATTTTAAACAATGGAATGAGTTTTATTTTTGTTTTGTTAATTTTGTACCTACACAACAATAACAACTAAGCCTTATCCAACTAGGTGGGTCGGCAGTTATTTTATACATAAACATATTTGTTTGATTATGGTATGACATATTAGGTCTTAAAATTTTTTATTTTAGTTTTGGAAAATAAATAAAAAATATAATTAAAAATTGAAAAGAAAAATAAATCTTTATGACATTGTTAATCTCTAATAAATTAAATTGTGCCAAAAATTCAATTTTAAACATTTATTTTATTTATCTTTTCAAATTTTAAATTCTATTTTAAATAAATGAGATAATTTTTGGAATATCTCTAGAAAATTTGCTAAAGCAAGCAAGTTGCCAATGTAAACATTTGAGATGTGGCTTGTTTTCAGTGGCAATTGAAAATAACAAAGTCATGCCTTAAAACAGCTTTCACCTTTGACAAATTTATCATCTTTGGATGGAATAGATTTATGACATGATTCTTGTTGGCTACCTTATAACTAAATGCACAGGTTCAAGCATCAAATAAGTTGAATTCATAATGTTCTATAGTCTTATTAAAGCATTTTGGTTTTAGTTGAGTGATTTCCTCAAACTCCTCTCTTCTTTTTGTTCCTTACCCATAAATAATAAATCTCTCTTATACTTTCAATTCAGGCGTCAATCACAATAAACTAACATAAATTAAATTTATACCATGGAAGTCAACTTTCAAGCTTCCAATCATTATTTGATAAATTGGCATAAATCTAATCATCATCGCTACATCCTTTCTGTTAATGCATAGCTACTGTCAACATGTCAATAATCACTGCCACCCTACTTGCATATTTTTTTCTAGCAATTCTACAATTACATACCCTTTTCATTTATCGTCAAAGAATCAGTTTTAATTTTATTTATTAAAATCTTAAAACATGAATTGAAATTCTCAAAGAATACTCATGCACTATAATCATTCTTGCAAAGTGCATCTCTGCATGAGACATTGTCCGCCCACTAATATCAAGTTTTGGTGATTTATTGGAATTATCCATTTTGACTTTGTTGCTTAATACAATACAAGATTTCAAACCATGATTTCTTCTAAGATTTCATTGTTAAAGGCTCATCTAAGCTATCATTAGAAGACTTTTAAATTAGCATGAGATTTTTTTTTATTAATTGTTACAATAGGAATTTCCTAGGGATTCTTTCCCTGTTTGCAATTAGAATGATATATGAAATTTTATGAGAAAAACTAATTAAATGCATAGAATATAAAATACCTAGCTAATTAAATAAAAATATTTTTTTTTTTGAGAGAAGTTGCAATTATACTAATGTGATGTGAATTGATCTATTCTTGAAATTGCCACTAGGTTTAAGTCCATCAATCAACAAAATGATTGTACTTGATTCCACTTATTTGTAATGGACAAGCAACTTTGCATGAGCGCTCATGCAATCTCCCAAGCACTCAAGTGATTGTACTTGATTCCCCTTCTTTCTAATGGGCAAGCAACTTTGCATGAGAGCTCATGCAATCTCCCAAGAACTCACGGTTTGACGCACTGTAGGGCATTTTCCTCTAGTGGGATGTCATGACAAACTTGGGATGTTGGACGGTTGGGTCGCCCGTTGTGAGCACTTCCGGATTTACCTTGATGGTCGGTGGGAAATTTTCGTGGAGCCAGACCGATCATCTTCAGGATTAGTCGGCCCGAAGGGCTGAATACATGGTGCTAACTAAAAAAAACAACTTTGTATGCGATCTACTAGACTAGCATTGGATCCCAAATCTTTTAATTTTTCATAGAAAACATCCAAGATTCTTGGACAAATTCCAACTGTACTAGCCGGGATCACTGCTTAATTTTATAAAAAGAATTATAATAACTTACCACATTATCATTTTAATGGAAATAAGACGTAGTAATGATAAATGCTGGATTTTAATACAAAATTTAAATCTTGTGCCAGATTAAGTAAAAATGAATGGTTGTGGTAGATTTAAGAAAAAAATTAAAATTTATGCTATATTTCATATATTTACCAATTAAATAATTAATTTTTAAAAAAATATAAGAAGAGATAGACACCCCTTATTTCTTGGTCTCAAAACACCCTAGTCTTTATATTTTACTACAACTGGCAAGAAATATGTAGTGTTCATAATGTGCTTTAGGATTTTAGCACTAATCAAGTACATCACTTGTTTTTGGATTTTTCATTTTAGCACTAATCTCAGTCTTCTCTTGCATTCATACATGTCATATGTTATTATGTTTCCCACTGTGTACTGCATGCCTTCACACCTGATATCCATTGAAAAGGATATCCTTTCTTGCAAGTATATTGCAGATTTTTTACTTATGCTGATTTAACTGACAGTTTCTTTTTGGGTCTGTTGAACAGCTGAGTGGTGCAGCAGGGGCTCTTTCATTAAAAGGATCGCCATATTGGATGGCTCCTGAGGTAATTTTCTAGGTTGTGATCATTTCCTATTCGTTGTGTTATTGAAGTTTATATTTATTCTTTTATTTTTTATTAGATGCAAGGAGATACTGAATGCCAAAAATAGTTTGTCTTAGCTTGTCTCTGCCTGGATGTTAGGAGCCCACAAAGCCATTAGAAAACAACCCCTAAGACAAGCTCACACATGCCACAGGCAGACCATTACGAGGCTAAATAGGTACTCAAGCCAGCAAACTCATAATCTGGACAAAGCCTAACGCACCACTCGCTACTCACCACCACCTCAACCACTACTGGAATGCATACAAACAGTCTGGGAATACGATAGCCCCTTGATTTTGAAGCCTCCACAAATGAAGCAAAATCCATCACTGTCAGTTGGAGAAGAAACCCTTAGACTCATGGTGCCTTTCGCAAGTGGGCACAATACACAAGAAATTGATGGCGATTTGCATCACAAGAGCAAAGAAGGGAGAGGTTTGACCTATTGTTTCATGGCTACATGATGCAGCAGCTGTGATATCTTTTAGACATCTATTGCAATTGCTCTGTTCCATAGGAGGATGAAAATGAGCATGGGGACGCCAAGGCCTACTTCTGATTCTGTTTATTTGACTGTCAACACTTGTTGGACATGGGACTATATTTGTTTCTTAAGCACCTAAGTATTATGATACTTTTGTAACCAGGTAAAGCCTTGTTTTTTTTCTTTGAAGGGGAGCATTAGAGCAACGGTAAAGTTGTTGTTGTGTTACCTAGTGGTCATGGATTTGAGTCGTAGAAATAATCTCTTGCAATGTATGGTAAGGCTGCATACAATAAACCCTTCCTCAGGACCCCACATTGGAGAGCTTTGTGCAGCCTGCCCTTAATAACACAGTTCAAATATTATTATTTTCAAAATTTGATCTAAAGTTTCAGTACTGACAAAACAGACTTTGAGATGCCTTTCTCAACTAACCTAACATCCAATTTATACATGCTTAATATGCATCAATTTTTAATTGTTTAACCTATTTTCTCTATTTAGGTTATGCATGCAACAATGAACAAAGATATTGGGTATGATCTTGCTGTTGATATTTGGAGCTTGGGTTGCACTATTATTGAGATGTTTACTGGCAAACAACCTTGGAATGGTTTAGAAGGGGTAATTTTTCTCATACATGCCTAGTTATTTGCAGTTAGACATGTGCTTATTTTTCATCAATCAAACCATCATATAAATTTTCTTGCAAATGTTTGTAAAGATATTATTGATTCAACGTACACATACAGTCCACAATTTCTTATTAGTTTTTGGTTGCTGATAATTTTTCCTATATAATATTATTATATTTCACAATCCAAATTAATAGGATTCTTGTGCTATTAACTACCTTTCATAATAATGATTGTTTTGGAAAATGGCCCCCTCGAGCTGGCGCAGATGGTTTATGCAATAGTGTTGCCACAGATAAGCCTGAGTTAATTCCCAATGGGTGTGAAAACCCCGCGGATTACCTCACCCCCTCTGCATGTGCTACTGTTGCTGAGTGAAGCCCCTTGTGATTTAGCTGCTTGTACTAGTTGGGAGACGACTATACTAGGCTGTCTTGGGTTAGCATTATCATATTTTGCCACAAATTGTTTTGGAAAATGAAATTTTCTGGTGTTCCTGATATTTGATAGGGCATAATGAGCAAATTTACAGTTGGAATTGCAAACATATATTGAGCACTATCATGAACGTGTCTGCAGATCCAATATCCACAAGTGTTAGTTTAAATTATTTGTTGTTAACTATGCCAACTTATTTCCTGAACTTGCCTTCTTTCAGATGTATTTACATTATTGGATTGATAATAACATCAGATGCGATGGGGTAGTAGACAAGTAAGGTTGATGGCGAAATTTTCCTTGGTGGTTCCTTTCTGGCTAACAGCCTGTTTGGAATGATATGGAATTGAATTCCTTTTAGAATTGGAATTGAATTCCATGCTTTGGAATGATTTTTTAGCTAAGAATTGATATGGAATTCAATTCCAATTCCATCAAACAAGGCAAAAGTAAATCACACCTCTTTATGTGTGATTTAGATAGGGAATTCAATTCTCCATATTATGTCCATTGTGCCCTCATTCTCTCTTCTTTGTAAAAAAAGAAAAGAAAAAAGAGAGAAGGATAAAATGGTAAAACATAAGAATTCCATAACTTAAAGGTAGATCCGCTACCTTAGCGGCCCCCCTAGTGCTGGCCCCACGGATATGGAGGGAGGTTCATGTAAGTACACAGGCCATAGGCGCATGGCGGGGTAAACCCCAGGTCGTCAATTCCTGAGAATCGACCCCTGGCCATTACGCCAGAGATACCATGCGCCCACCGTCTGCGCTACGCCCTGGGGGCAGAATTCCATAACTTAAGTTGCAATTCATTCCAAACATGAGAATTGAATTCAATTTCTTATGGAATTCAATTCATAATGGAATTCAATTCAATTCCATGACTTTAAGTTATTTCCAAACAAGATGTAAGTTAATATCTGTGAGGTCAAGGAGCAGGAGTCACTGTTGGTTAATATGAAATGGGAGATCAGCTAGTTCTGTGACACCAAGCTGTCTAGAATACTTTTCACTCTTATTCTTGTCACACCTGTTCAGAATAAGAGAACTCATTTTTGATTGTTTATGAATTGAGAAAATGACACAATGGGAGCTATTTCCTTCGTCACTTCCTAAATTCTAGTATGATTTATAGCTCCCTTTTCTTGCTATAATAATCTTATCCTAATTTTCCTTTGTCACTGTCCAAATTCTAGTATGATTGGGTTTATAGTTTCCTTTTCTTGCTATAATAATCTTATCTTAATTTTCTCTATACCTGGTTCTCTTAGGACTGGCAACTCACTTAAAACATGTTATCCTCAAAGACAACCTTCACTCATACCTTTCCAAACACATGATAAACTTCATATCTTTTCTTGTCCTTAGTTGTATCTTACAGTTAAGCTTTCAGTGGTTACTTCCTTTCAGCATATGGTTACTTTGAAATGTGTTTCTTTTGGTATCACTTGTTGTACCAATACCAAGGTAGCTGTACTTTTGTAAATTCCCAAACATTAATTTTTTTCCTTTTTTTTTGTACTACAGAGTTGAGACCATCAGCATGGTTGTGGCTACACAGATTATTTATAGGTCACTTTTGTAAAACTGATAAATGAAACATAGATTCTAAGTGAGGGAATAAGTAAGATGGATAAATATGAAATTCTTGAAAATAAATTTTTTAGATATGTTAGATCTCTTATTCAACAAGAAGATATTAGTGGGCATGTGAGCTGGAGAATTTCTGTGGTCTTATATGACTGCCATGTGCCTTCTAGGTTATATAAAATTTTGTGACAGTAGGTAGGCTTTTCATGTATTGTTGATTTGTCTTAGGTTGTTAGAATCTATAAAAAGTTGAAGTTTCAAAGATGAGAATGCTAAGATGACCTATGCAGTTGTTAGGAAAGATAAAATAAAAAGTTATTGTCGAGAGTAAATAAGAGGTCTGTACTACATCTTTGCATTAAGTTCAATGGAGAAGATACATAGCCATTTCAAAATAGTCAGGATTAACATATCTTGGTAATGATGCTGAAAATTTGGAATGCAGTGACGGTAGTTGTAAGTCAAAAAAAGGGGAAAAAAAAGCAAAAAGAGATCAAGTTTCATTCAAAGAATTACACACTGGATATTCCAGTTGTCAAAGTAATTACCTAGCTGAATGAATTAGGACCGATTGATAATGGTAATAATAATTTGCAATGTAGTCAATGGTAATTAAAAGTAAAAAAGTGCATGTTGATTAGATAGCAAGTTTCATTCAAAGAATTAAAGTTCCACTGGATATTCCAGTTCTCTAAGCAATTAGCTGATTGGCGAACTGAGCATTCATCTGATGCTCAGAAAACATGTTTCAATTGCACTGGTTGTGACTTCGAAGTTGTATAATTCTCAAAATCTTGATAGTCTGATAACAATTATTTGCTGGAATTGTGCCTATATTTAACTTAAAGATATTGACATAGCAAAAGATTTGTTTAATATGTTACATTTAATTCTTCTCAGAGAATTATACATTCTTTAAATTGCTGATTGATCATTTATGATGATGCCCTTTTATTTTGGTTCGGTTCATGGGGATATGATTGATTTGGTTATGTTAACAACAGGCTGCAGCTATGTTCAAAGTCTTGCATAAGGACCCGCCAATACCTGAATCATTGTCTGATGAGGGCAAAGACTTTCTGCGATCCTGCTTTCGTAGGAATCCTGCCACAAGGCCAACTGCCTTAGTGTTGCTTGAACATCCATTCATATGGCCCTCCCACTATAACTACCATATCCTTGGTAATCTCCAAGGGTTAGCAGGGACTAAAACAATTGTAGGTCTGAGTGTTATTCAACTAGTTTTACCAATAATCTTTGCTTTATCATTTCAAATTAAATAAGTGTTACTGCATCATGATAGGAAAATACTGCCAGCCCAAGAGAGAAAAGTAAATCACGAACTGAGCTGTGTGTTAAAGGAAAAGGCTCATGCAATGGGTAAGCTTGCTGTTTGCTTAATATAGAATGATTGTTTAACTTGTTCCTATTCAAATGTTACAATTTTTCCACTTCAGGGAAAATAGTCACTGTCTAGAAACTTCTGAGACAGCAGTTTCTACTGTATCACGTTCTGTTCCTGAGAGTACTCCGGGCTTGTTGTCCCCACAGCCAAGTCATAGTAGATTGAACTCAGCTAGCAATCCTGCAAATACTCTGAATGGTGTGCTGTTGGACACAGGAAATTTCCAGCTGTATGCATTACCCAAGCCACATGAGAAAGTTCACTAGAACGGCTTATGATTAAACTTTCGTGCAGGATTGTGCCAAACTTACTGGACGAATCCCAAGATTCCGCATACCCATGGCTTTAAAATGAAACAAAGACTATGCAAGGATTCAATGTTGTGGTCGTCCAATGCCATTACCCCTTCATTTCCATGGTGTTTCTTTATCATAGGTTAAGGTAGGAATTATCATTAATCACGGGGTTACATTTTCTGTTTTTTTTTAACCTTTAGATCCTCAGAATTAGCTTGCTTCAACCTGCTGATAGTAATCTGGGAAACATTCGCTGTCACTGTAAATTTTATTGTATTCTAGCATTTTATCAAGGGTAGAAATTGCCTCAAATCCCAGTTGTAGAAGTTTTTAGTATATTGTGAGAGCAAAATGCAGATATAATGTAGTGATTTTAATAGTAACTGCAGATATAATCTGTAACTCATTTTCTTGCTTCATGTAATGCCAATTTCTGTCAACAGCATTGGTCGATATGGACCTAGTCATAAACCATTGGTAGACAGCATAGAGCCAGTAAGAATATATGGAAATGAACAGTGAAGATTTAGTAAGAACATATGGAAAAATGGACTGGAAGATCTTACCACCTCTACACAGTACTCACAAGTGAGCAATATATCCATGGGCATCTCATCCATTTCAGCACCTGTAGTAGGATTCCAATTTAAATGGAATGCTTGGCCATGCAGCAACTGCTTCCCTAAAGTGTCTACATGTATAGCAATATCAGGTTTATTGCAAAAGATGTAGAATGAGGATTTCCGGGTTTACTTTCGAAACCAGTAGACACAAATTCTCCAGAAAATGGTGAGCATCCCAAGGCATATAATGGAGTAAAAAGGCAATTTGCCCTTTTCTAACGATTCTGTTAATCTGTCTCTAAGTTAATACGGAAGAGGTTGACTATTAATTATTAGTAAAATAGTCAAAATATGGAGGAAGTTATGTTCAGATGCGTCGAGTTTTAATCCTATGATTTAATATGGCAACATTGTATGTCTCAATCATCGTACCACAGCACTATCCTGAAGGGACATCCCAAGGCATATAATGACTTGTTGAGGATGATTCTCCATGATGCAAAGGGCTCAAGTATTTCATGTGAAAGGTAGAGGAACATTAAGTATCACACCACATGTGAACTAAAAAAAAAAACTTCTATCACTTCTATCATCTTTGAACATCCATTCAGTTATTTTTCCATGATATCTCTAAAATTTAGAATAAATTATTCATTTTATTAAATTTAGATAATCATTTTTAATTACATATTACATTAGCTATTCTAAAATTTTTATTATCTTTATTTTTTATTATTTTATTCTCTCTCATCTAATTTTTTATTATTTTTTTCTCTCCTTATGTAATATCTATTTTTTCGCTGAAGGACATCCAGGTTGTTATTTAGAACTCGCTGTTCGATCCCTAGTTATGATGTATTTATAAAATTTTTTTCTCCAAATAGAGCTCACAATCAAAGGATACTGGCTCTTAGATTGCCCGTCGTATACGTTTTCCGATTTACCTTGGTGGTCGATGGAAAAATGCTATAGGACCGGATTGGTCACCTTCAGGGATAGTTAATGAGGCTAATTAGTTTATCATATTTTTCACTATTCAATCTGCTCCTTGTATTTTCTATCTCATAAATTAAATAATATTTTAATATTAAAAAAATAGATTTCATTCTATAAATTTAAATTTATAGGATAGTTGATATAAAATTTTTCTTACATAAAATATAAAATATAAAATATAAAATTTAAAATAAATTTTGTGTTTATGAATGCGTGAATATTCTTATATTACATTGTTAATTTATATTGATTATTATGTTTTCTTCATATGGTTAATTTCTATATGGTAATATGAATTTAATTTCATTGATTAATATACTTTATATATACTATTATATGGTTAGCGGTAAGCTTAATTGGTTTTACATCATCTAAGGAGTTCAAAATTTTGTTATTTTTTCTATGATTTGTTTGCCTCTATAATTTTAGCTTAAATAATTACATAGATTTAAGCTACTCTAGATTAAGAGATTAAGAGACTAGAACTTGACTCTTTAAACTCTTTATACGTTATTATTATTATTTTCTAATTTAGAATAGTTTAGGAGTACTAGATAGTAATTTTTGACCAAAAGCATTATATGAACCTAAATTGTTCTATATTTATAAATAAATATTCCTCTCCGTTCTTTCATTTAAACTCTTTATTTGTTCCCTTAGGACAGTTTAGTGATTAGCACATGAGGTATATCATCATAAGATTTGGGATTTAAATCTCAACCTCCCTTATATACTAGTCACTATTCCAAAGACTAGTAACTGCTGATGATTTACCTCCTCCGTATTGATCTTGATATGGATTGATCATTTAAACTCTTTATTTTCTAATTTAGATCAATTTAGCACCATATAACTATTTTAGCAAAAAAAACAAACTACTGGTTAAATCACACTAAAATTTTTTTTCAATCTGAGATAAATTTTGAGACAAATTTTTTTAAAAAATTTTGTTATAAAAAAATTTAGGACTAATTCCAAAAATGTTCTTTATATCCTCTAGATTAATGATGTCTTTATTTCATAATACAAAATGACTTCGAGATCTTTACACTTAGTTAATAGTTATTTTATTGATAAATATCCAACATTGAACATTTTATCCAAAATACATGAAGCTTGATAGTTCATCTTCCAAAATGATCATTCCAAAAAAATAAAAGAGAGAGAGAGAAAAAAAGGTGTTCAAATTTTACCAAAAGTGGTAACAGCTAAGCGTGAAGAACTTGACAGTGAACAATATGCGTCTTGCCACCACTGCGGCCTGCAATGGTCGATAACAAGTTGGTGACGAAAGTTTTGATCTGCCCTTTGCCGGCGATCGTCTCCCATCTCTCCTCCTCGCTCCCATTTCCGCCGCCATCTCGCACCACGTCCACCAGAGTGATGCTCATGTTATTCCTCACGATGCACAGCTTCCCCATGAGAGGAACCAGAGCCGCCGCCTCCACAGCTCGCGAGCTCCCCAGATGCGCCTTGCTGTCCGTCCCTCGCCTCCACGAATCCGTGGCCGCCTCATACACCCTCAGCCTGCATCCGTCCTTGCAATCCAAGCCGAAGAGCTCGCCGTCGATGCAAACAGAGGGGTTCCTCCACCCACTCACCATGCCGTCGAACACGCTCTCCCAGGCGTCGCTTTCCGGCGCGTAGACTTCGCTGAGAACCTGCTGCTGGGGGCCGAGCCCTTTCAGGAACCATTTCCCTTGGTAGATGACGCCGACCAACGGCACCATCGGGCTGCTCAACTCGGCGATGAACGACCACCTGTTCTTGCTCGGGTCGTACATCTCCGCCGACCGGAGAGAGCGGCTGACGCCTTCGCTCTCCCCGCCGGCGACGTACAGGCGGTTGTCGATGACGCAAGAGCCGAAGAATTGTCGGCGCCGGAGCAAATCCGGCGCGCGGTGCCACTTGTTGGTCCTGGCATTGTAGTAGATCACCCTCCTCATCGAGCCCTTCCGAGGGTCTCTGCCGCCGAAGAGGTAGAGATGGCAGCCGCTGAGCGCGGCGCAACCGAACCCCACGGCCTGGGAGTAGTCTTTGGGGATGGGAGGGAGCGGCCGCCACAGCTGGTGGACGGGATCGAAGGCCTCCCAAGAAATCCGGCCGTCTCGGCCGTCTCTTTTGATGACGTAGAGCCATTCCTCGGCGAGGCCGAGGGTCCTGCGCAGGGAGTAGTAGTAGTTTCCGGAGAGCAGGCGCTGCCACCGCCTGCAGACCAGTCTTAGCTTCCGGTGATCAGCGCGGGGGACGCGGACGAGGCAGGCGACGGCGAGGTCGTCGGGAAGGCCGGGCAGCAAAGCCGATTGACGTCGGCTTCTTTCCCGTAGCTCCGTCAGCCTGGTAGCGGCCGCACTTCTCACCGGATGGATCGAGTTTCTGATGCTCGGCTGAACGCAGAGGTTTGTGGTCGGCACATACTTTTTGGCTCCTCTTGCTGTCCTGAATCCTGCGTCTGCTCTACACAGGCACGCTGAGGTATCGACCTGCAAATCAAGCCACAAAGTCACAGCGCAATGATCAAGAACACATCAGAAGAAGAGAGGAAAAGCAGGAGAAGGATAAGGAAGGGAAGAACTGACGACAAGAGGAGGAGGAGGAGGATTCCGTCTCAATCGAGCTTCTCCATCCCCACTCATCGTTTCGAACCCCTTTCTGTCTCTCTGAGTGTGTGTGTGCTGTGTGTGTTCCATTAATTTCAATGAAGAAGTTCTTACAAGTCTTGTTGACCAATTGCCCTGCTCCTCAAGCAAAGTTTTGTCACCACAAGTAATTAATCAGGTCGACGTACTCCAGTCAACTGATTACTGCAGTCATCGGCCTCCTCCTCCAACCGGCTCAATAATTAATGGAAGGCATGGATGATGGGAGAAATGAATGCTTGTGGGGGACGGGCACAGAGCAGAACCACCAGGCACTGCGGGGACGGTGGAGGGATAAATGACGATTGGAGCAACCACAATAAGAGAGAGAGAGAGAAATGAGTGTGTGTGTGGATGTCTCGTTGCGGCCATGAGGAATCGTTGAGAAGAAAAGGTGCAAAGAGACGAATAGATAGAGCAGGGGAGTTTGATCTCAGGCGAGGGGTCACCATTAACAACATCTCCAAAGTTCTGCCACCTCTATCGATCTGTATAAACTTAACAATGACAACTATTTAATTACTGTGGAAGGAAGACATTGTTTCTCCCACTAGTTTGTGCCCGTGACTTCTTTGGAGTTGTCGAATGGCACCTCTCCTCCTCCATAAGAAGATTATCCAACCTGTGATCGATGTTTTGGGTCGAGGACGATTAACTAGTCTTAAGATGGCAAATCATGACATTCATTGAACCAATACTTCCTATGATTATTGAGCTCGATAACTCTCATCAAGTTTAGGAGGCTCTTGCACAATCGTTTACATCTTAAGGGGCGTTTGGTTTAGGGGAATAGGAGTGGAGAATGAGAATGAGAATCATTAATTGTCATTGTTAATGTTTGGATTATAGGAATAAGAATGCAAATAAGGGAATGTATCCTTGAAATTGGGTAATAACTCATTCTCATGTACCTCCCCTTCAATGAGCCATTACCCTATTTTCAACAATCAAAATATTCCCTTATTCCAAAAATACCCTTGACCTAAAACTAAAATTTTCTCCCTTAATATCAAATATCAAAATATATATATTTATTTTTTTCTTTCATATCACTTCTCTCTCATTGTTCTCTCTCAGCATATTTTCTCTCTCATCATTTTATCACACACTTTCTCTCTTCTTAATCTCTCCTATCACACTCTCTTTCCTCTTTTTTTCTCATCACACTTTCTCTCTCATCATACTTTCTCTCTCCTCAATCTCTTTCATCGCACTCTCTTCCTTCTTTTTCTCTCATCATGCTTTCTCTCTCATCGTACTTTCTCTCTTCTCAATCTCTCTTGTCACACTCTCTCCTTTTTTTTCCTCAATACACTTTCTCTCTCATCATATTTTCTCTCTCTTCAATCTCTCCCATCACACTCACTGTTCTCTTTTTTTTCTCATCATACTTTCTCTCTCCTCAATCTCTCTCATCACACACACTCCTCATTTTTCTCATTACATTTTCTCTCTCTTCATCCTCTCCCATCATAGTTTCTCTTACATCATATTTTCTCTCTCATCTTCTCTCATCATGCTCTCTCCTATTACACTCTCTTTTCACATTTTCTCTCAGCACACTTTCTCTCTCTTCATTCTTTCTCATCACACTTTCTCTCTCATGAGACTTTCTCTCTCATCATTCTCTTTCATCATATTTTTCTCTCACATTCATCTTTCTCTCACATCTAATTTTTTCTCTTATTTTCTTTGAAGGGTAAAAAAGGAAATTTTGATTTATTCCAATAGAAAATATGCAACTAACCAAACATTACTTTTAAGAGTGATATCTATGCTTATACCCATTCCCATTCCACAATACAATGATTTCCATTCCGATTCCTATTCCTAGGAAAGAACCAAACGCCCCCTTAATCTCCGGTCCATATATAGTTGAAAATCCTAAATGCAACTATAGTCTAAGCAACATGGTGATGTTCTATTAAGCTAAGACCATCCCTAAACCAACTAGACTTAAATTTATTGTTCTTGCAAGTTTAGGTCCTTAAAATGAAAACTTTATTGACAACATGATGACTCACATTGATCAAGTGTGCCTTGAATCACTTCATGGCATGTTTTCTCTCATAATACCTTAGAGGACTTTAGACTATTGGTGCTAGAAACACCAACTAATTAAACTTGTACTTTGATATTTGGCAAAGGTTTAAAGTTAAACTGTGTTGTGATCTAACAAATCTAACTGAGTATGTAAGAAAGTCCTAAGTGATCTTAAGCAAGTTGAAAGTCCTAGTTGAGGCTAAGTAAATAAGTCCTAGTGGACGTTAGGCAAGTGGAAAGTCTTAGCTGTGGCTAGGCAATGAAATCTCAGGCCGTGGGATTGGGCAAAGTCTTGGAAAGTCAAGGACGTCAGGAGAAATCCTAGGGTCAAGGATGCTAGGTGAAAGTCCTGAGGGTCGCGGGCACCATGTGGAAGACTAGGCGGGTCATGATTCAGACATCTAGTAAAAAGTCTTGAGGTCTTGGATGCTGAACAAAAGTCCAAACGATCTAAAGGACCGATTTGGTAAAAGATAATCTCTCCTGAGAGGAGTAGGTGAGGGTCCGCTCCTCATAGAGGGAACAGTAGGTGTCAGTCTGACCTAGAGTTTAAGTGAAACTCAAAGTCGGGATCGGACAGTCCGGAGACTATAAAAAATTATCTTGCTTTATATATTATTTGGCTGTTGGACTAACTTGTGATGTAGAAAAAATGGTGCTGGGAAAAGGTTGTCCATGCACCTGGAGTTACTCCAGGCGCTCGAGTCAGTGGCGAAGATGGAGCGCTCGGGTGGCTACCTTCGTCACTGAGGCACCCGGACTATCCAGGAGCCCGGAGTTGCTTCAAGTGCCCGGACTAGCAAAGTTTATCCACAGTCTAAGTTGGAGCGCGTCGACTGACCGACCTACGTTATTGGTCCAGCCGCTCGGATTGGTTCGGGCATCCGGATCGATTCAGGCACTCGGAGATGGATGAAATTTGTCGAATGAAGTTTTGATAAGAGCACGTCACGTCAGACCCTTAAAGGCACCCAGGGAGAAGTTCAGACATCCATATAGAGCTATAAAAGGAAGGTTTGACCAGCAGATTGAAGACATCAATTCAAAGAAGTTTTTCTCTTATGCACTATTCAGAAAACAACTCTATGACACCCGAACACTACTCTGCCGACGACTACGCTCAATACATACTTTGAAGTCGTCAGTATTGCTTTACATTTCAATTACTTATACTTAAATTCAAATTGTATCAGTAATTTCTCGATTGACTAGTGATTGCCCAACGAAAGTACTCTCACGTGCAAGCCTTGAAGTAGTTGTCACAAGTTTCAAATCAAGTAAAACTTAGCTCTGTTAGCATTGCTTATTTCTGTCTATTTTATTTTGCTGCATTTTACTTGATCGTATTTTCGAAAAATGTGAAAAGTCACGAGTTCTATTCACCCTTCTCTAGCGTAACGATCCTACATAGACTCCCTCCTTCATTCAAAACTCATGACAAGCAAGACTTCTAAAGCAATCCCCTTGAAAGACAACCGACACAATTAAGGTGGAAGAGGTTGAGGACTAAGAAGAGGATGAGGTTAACGACAATGTTCAATTTTCTTCACCATTGAACACTTTACCCTAGGGGTGTAAACGAACCAAGTGGCTCGCGATTATGTGTGTTTATTAATTGAAGTAACTGTTGTGGGAGTATAAAATCATGTGGGATACAGGTGTCATCAGTTATAGGGCTTGACCAGCCAAGTGAGGCTAGTTTTCCGAGTCTTGGTAGTCAGAAAAAGCTAGGGCACAGGTCTGGTTATCCGGTTGTGTCTTCTTACTAGGTTGTTTATAGGCATTTTTAGGAGAACATTGACAAGATGTGTTCTCTAAAGGTAGGAGTTCTATGTGGGATTTTGTAGTTAAGGGATGGACAATAGAGGGATAGTCTGATACTATTGGAGATATTATGGGTGAGGAAAAGAAAAGAGCATAATCCTTAGTTAGAAGACAAGCTCTATCTGATGCTACCAGAAAATTTAAACCTAGGATTAAATGAATATTAGGATGTAAGAGTGGCTTAATCCATAGCTTAGGAAGTGAGAGTGGTGTGCCGTATTTACCACAGTTGTCATAAAACCTTAGATGGGTATTAGTAACAAATTGCGTGCAAGCTAATTGTTGGCCATCAAATTGTGTACTTAGTAATGGTTGTGATGCTGTTTTTATAAAAGTTTTCGGTAAGACAGAAAGAAGTGTATTTTCATCTATGGTGGAGTTGGTAGCTCCACTATCTAAAAAGGCATGTAGTGTGAATTCATGGCCATGGATATTTACCAGACATTTGACTCTAATGTCTAGAGTTTTTCCTGTATTACATATACTAGAGGCTTTTATAAAGATTAGATCTCGATCTATTACATCTGTTGGTGTAAGTTGTAAACCTTTTCCTTTATCAAGGGTAGCCTGAGAAGAAGAATGTGGAGGAAGATTTTCTTTTATTTGTTTATCTAGGATCTCAATTTCTGTTTCTAATTCATTAATACGTGTTTCTAATACAGAAACTCTTGTTTCTAATAAAAAATTTCTAGTGCCTCCTTTAGAGAGCTGGCTTATGGGTATCGTAATAGAGAATAGTTGTTGAAGACAAAGATTACAGGCTTGTTTTTTACATATTTTGCAGGTTCCTCTTTTGTCTAAAGATGGATAATAACTACAAAAGAAACAAGGAATGTTATCAGTTCCTGTTTTGAGTATCCACTCATGTATGCAGTTAAGTTCTTCTGTAGTCTTATTGTTAAGTTGTTTAAACATTAGATTTGTATCTGGAAATGGAGAGTCTTCCCATAATTCATCTAGATTGTCTAATGTATCATAGGGTATGTAATTTTCAGGATATAGGTTATACTGTTGATGCAAGGGTTGCAAGAAAGAGTTTACAAGACTGTAATCAGAAGAAGGAACAACTTCTTCTATGTCATCTACAGAAACAATAGAGTAGATGGAGGATGTATCAGAAACATCTGATTGTACTTCTATTAAATCTAGATTTGTACAGGTAACTAGTTTTGCTTCTCGGGTATATAAATTCTTTTTATTTGGGCAGGCAGAGGATAAATGACCTACTTAAATAAAGAAAAACATGTACGGAAGTTCAAACCAAAGAAGACATATGCCAATACTATCACATGGTATTTAATTACAAGAGACTAAATGATAATTGTCAAGAAGACGGTTATAAAATTCCCGACAAAGACCAACTCTTAAATAAAATCCAAAACTCAAAATGGTACTCAAAATTTGACATGAAATCAGGATTTTGGCAAGTTAAAATGCACCCTGAGTCCATTGAATGGATAGTTACTTCAATTAATAAACACACATAAACCTGATTTAGACTCTCTCATTTCTAGATTAGAAAAATTAGAAATAATTGGAGAAAATCCTACTAAATATTGGGACAGAGATAAAGTATACTGCAAGCTATCAATCATTAATCCAGACCTTACAATTAAGGCCCAAGACTTAAAATATACAAATTGGGAAACTGAAGAATGCAAAATGCATATTAACCAACTCTTAACTTTAGGAGCCATTCAAAGGTCTACATCTAGGCACCGAAGTCCAGCTTTTATAGTTAATAAAGGATCAGAACAAAAACGTAGCCAATCTAGAATGGTATTTAATTACAAGAGACTAAATGATAATTGTCAAGAAGACGGTTATAAAATTCCCGACAAAGACCAACTCTTAAATAAAATCCAAAACTCAAAATGGTACTCAAAATTTGACATGAAATCAGGATTTTGGCAAGTTAAAATGCATCCTGAGTTCATTGAATGGACAGCCTTTTCCTGTCCCGAAGGACATTTTGAGTGGCTTGTTATGCCTTTTGGCCTCAAGGTCGCTCCTCAAATATTCCAAAGGAAAATGGATGACATTTTTCGAGATTTTTCTCTCTTCACTTGTGTGTATATAGATGATATTTTAGTTTTCTCTAAGACTAAACAAGAACATTATGCTCATCTTCATATTATATTTAATTTATTTGAGAAACATGGTCTGATTATTTCTCGAAAGAAAATGACAATAGCCACTACTCATATTGATTTCTTAGGAGCAGAAATAGGACAGGGACAAATAGCCCTTCAACCTCATATTTCGGCTAAAATCCTTGCTTTTCCAGATAAGATGGAAGACACTAAAACTCTAAGAGCCTTTTTAGGACTCCTAAACTATGCTAGACCTTATTTAAAAAATATAGGAAAAATCAGCGGCCCCTTATACAACAAAACCTCCTTAACAGGACAAAAACACTTTAATCAACAAGATATAGCACTTGTAAAACAGATTAAAGAATTAGTAAAAATAATTCCCATGTTAACACTACCACTTGATGCTGACTACTTAGTCATCGAAACAGATGGATGTGAAACAGGATGGGGAGGAATTTTATTTAGAAAAACATCCAAGTATGACCCTAAAACTACAGAAACCTTATGCAGATATGCCTCTGGAAAATTTCAAGAAAAAGGACATCTTACCTCGTTAGATTTTGAAATATTAGCAGTTATTTATTGTCTAGAAGCCTTCCGATTATTCATTTGTAATAAGCAAGAAATTACCATTCGAACCGACTACGAAGCTATAGTCAAGTATAGTCAACAAACCAAAGGATTAAGAAAAGGATTAAGTACTAAGAGATGGCTAAAATTCACAGATACTATTATTAATAAAGGTTTACGTATTCACTGGGAACATATAAAAGGAATTAACAATTCTTTAGCTGATACTTTATCTCGTTTACTTCACTAACAATTTTTGTTTAGGTAATGGATCGGCCAAGGAAAGTTCGCACCTCGTTTGCTACTAAAACATTAAGATTTGGAACACAAGAACTACAACAGTTTACACAGCAAGAAGATCAGTTTCGCTCTTTATTCAGAGACAAACTAGATCACATTCAACACTGTTTGATAGATAACATTTGGCACATTCCTACCATCCCTGGTAGCTCAGGACACAAGATAGCAGTCATAAATGCTTTAACAAACTACTTTCTAACAACCATACAAAAGCCAGCAGGCAAGAAATTCTCTTGCTATGTAGTCTTTTCTGGGCCATAAGCTGGGGTATATGCTACTTGGGAGGAAACAAATATGGCCATACAAGGCTTAGAACATCCTTTCTTCAAAGGGTATTATTCACTTGAAGAAGCTTTTAATGCTGCCAGAACTCAACTTGGTGCTAATTTCTTTATTAGCACTTTATTAAAAACAACAACTATGGTGCCAACTAGCTCACAATCAGAAACTCCTACATATGCACAAATTACTGAAGGAACTCATGGGTCTCCTTCCTCTTCCACAACATTAGAAAAAAAGAAACCACAACGGGCCAACTATCTAACACTGGCCCAGTTAAAAGAACAAGCTGCTACAACTTTTGCTCAAAGAACATCTGCAGCCCATATATTGGGCCTGCCCAACACTATACCCGAGCATATCAACTCCTACGTTCGAAACCTAGCAGAACAATCTACACTACAGACATTTTTTGAATTATATGAAGCATTAAAGGCCTTCCACAAAAATCCCCCTCCTGGGCTAACTATTACCTATGAAGCAGAATTTGGCTCCAAACTTAAATGTCAGAAAATTGGGCCAACCTGTGAAGACTATGCTAAATACGGATGTCCATGCCAGTTGCTATATTCCTTCCGAAAAGCCAACTTAGCCTATGAAAGGTATAAAGCAATTTCATACAAAGGAAGGCTTATTACTCCTTTTCTTCTGATGGACTATGGACTACTATACAAAGTCTGGATACATGATCCAGATTCTGTTAAAGATTTTTCTAAAAAGCTTGGTACTATTGTTTCTCTGGTCCTCGAAGAAGAGGAAACGTTTGTTGTATGTACTTTTGACAGCTCTCCACCGGAATGACTTAACCTTAATATTGAACCAGCCAAACATCTGGTTAAGCTGGATATCAATGAAGTCGGGGGTATCCAAACAGAACTTGAAGATTACCCATCTGACCCCGATCTCCATTGGGAAGCTCTCCCTACTATTGAAGATCAATTAAAGCATTGGAGAGCATCAGTACAAGGAACTAATTGGGCTTGGGATCGCTTGACAGATCCAGATAATTACTTCCTAATAGGAGAAACTTACACTGAGAAGATCTATTGGCCAAAAGATATGGGGACTAGATTCCTCCCTTTCTCCTTCAAAACACAGCATACGACATTGCTTCAACATTATAAAAGAAAAACTGAAAGATACTGTCAGAAGAGACTAGCCAGCTCTGTCCTCTCTGCCAGAGCATATAGAGCCGCACTCCACAGAAATATGCAGCCAGACTTAGCCAGAAGTTCACAAACTCCCTCTCTAGATCTTACCAATGACAATAACCTCGACAACTTAATGGAGACTTAATAACGTCATCCATGATGTCCTCTCCCATAAACACAACACTACAGTAACATCTACCAAAAATGTCATTCATGACGTTTTTCTGCCACCTAGCCACTATGTCCACCCACCTAAAAAGAAGCCATCTGTCCCCTCAACTAAACCCTTCTTTTGCCAGGCCCCCTTTCCATTTCTTAGAGCTTTCCACTTGTCCTTCGCCAAGCCTTCTCTTTCCAGGCCCCTCTCTTTCTCTGCTTTCCTTCTCCTCCAAGAAAAGCTCTCTCCTCCTCCTATAAAAGGACCCCAAAACTCTCTTGCTGAAGCATCCACTTCCCCCACTGCACTCACTACTGTCCATACTCTCTCGCTGTTCTTCAAGTTTGCGCAAGTGTGTTTGTAAGTTCTCTCTGTTAAGTTATGTAACAATTCTGTACCTTTATGTAATATATGTTGTCTTCTATGTAAGCTATCTTTATGTAAAAATTTTATGTAACTCTCTGTAAAAAATTCTCTACTAAATAAGATCTATGCTTGTTGCCTGTTTTATAATGATAATCTAAGTTTAGACTCAAAAACATTCTGTCTCTCTCGTCTTGGATCTTTTCCTCAGTCCTTGTCTTAGTAACCAACAGGTGAACAGTAACTGTATCAGGAATAACCAAAATCATATAAGACCTGTGCGGGCTAAGTAAGAAGGGTAGCAACCCAAAAACTTACGCATAAGCGGGGTCACTGATTGAAAGGTGAGGTCCTGAACAGGTGAGGCTCCCTGGAAAACAAACAAGAAAAGAAAGCAGTTTAGTAAATAAAAAAAAAAGAGTAAAAATTTAAAAAGTCAATATATTTAACCATACCATCACGGTATTGTGACTATCTACTTTATTTCTGCACTTCACTATTACTGTAATTTTTTTTACTATTTACCATTTACTATTTACTATTTACTGCTTACTATTTACTGTTTACTATTTACTGTTAACTATTACTGTTTTACAATTGCTGTACTTCTGTTATTATTTACTGTTAATCTACTTTTGTTACTTTATTTCTGTTAATCTACTTTTGTTTACTAAAAAAAAAAGAAAGTAAAAAAAAAAAATTCTGTACTTCTGTTATTATTTACTGTTAATCTACTTTTGTAGTTTATTTCTGTTAATCTACTTTTGTTTACTAAAAAAAAAAAAGAAAGTAAAATTGGTATCAGAGCCTTCAAGACCCTTTAGGACCCCATAATTTCTGAACAAACTACAATTTAGAAACACTCATTACGAAGAAGCGATTGAGTTTTCCCAACAATTTGCCAAAAGTAAAGAAACTGGTTACAGTGACTTCTCACTAGTAAATCAAGGCGACCAAGTACTAGTACAACAAAATAACACCATACTAGCACTACTTACTTCTTTACATTATAGGCTTACGGTATTGGAAACTCAACTACTTACTCTAGAAAATCATATCTATAAAGATACTCACACAAGTAATCTAAAAGAAACTCTTGAAAGTATTAACAAAGACCTTAGTAAATTGTCTTTAGGAAAAACAGTTACCTGACAACAACCCACTACTTATAAATTTCTTACTTATAAGACTCAAGATATCATTTCAAATGGATCTACAAACAAAGAAACAAACTGAAAGTTTTTCTGGTTTATCACAAACTTTAAGACAACCAAATAAAAACTTATCCATAATACCCAGGAGGTCCTCAACAAATATTGCCACTTATCAATTAGAAGAACTTATAGACATAGAACATAATTTAGACACTTTTTCTAACGAACAATTAAATACCTTAAACCCAAAAAGAATATATAATCAAGGACTATTATCCTTCTTGACATCACTTTATAGACATCACAGAACACAACCACTTCATCTACCAGATGGAGGTGAAGAAAGATTTACACTCATGACAGAAGAATCGGCAAGAACACTTTTACAAAGAAAACATCGCTACATACATCTAGGATTAATAGTGTTTGGACTAAGAGGACTTACTAGAAAAAGTATAGGAGCTAAAGTATTTTTAGTCCTTTATGATTCAAGATTTTCTGACAATGATAAGGCAATTATTGGACTCATTGAAGTAGATATGAATAGCAATTACCTATTTCTGCCCAAACTTCAATATGACAATCTCGGACTTTATAGAACATATTAAAATTTCAGTACAAGCCAGAGGGTATAGAGACTTTCAAAGACATAATATTCAAATAGACATAATCTTTCTAGGAAACACTATGACAAATATTAACAATAGTTTTAAAGTTCAAATTACTAATGTTATTGAAACCCTTACGACAAAAGGTATTTATTTCCACAAACCTAAGGACTTCTCATCAACATTACTTGCAGGTTTGGACTGGACTCTTAATTTAGAATTAAACAATAAACCACAAACCTTACAACCAACAGAATCCATCATTTATAAAGATAGACATGGAAGCTCTATAGTAAGATTTCATAATTATAAACCTTCAACATCACAGGAAGAAGAAAATGAAGAAACTCAAACTAATATGAATTTAATGAACATTATATATATATATATATATATAAAACTAAATATCACATAAACAATAAATATAATAATATATTATTAATTATTATAGTTAATTATCTTAAACGAGCTCGAACTAAGCTCATTTAATTTTCAAACGAGTTTTTTTTTTAACCAAGCTCAAGCTATTCTATTTTATTATGAGCCGAGCTCGAGCTCGAGTTTAAGAACTAAAGTTGAATTGAACTTGATTTGAGCTCAAGCTTAGGGATAAAAAATTGAGTCCAAGCTCAAGGCTCTTACTGTTCGACACAGTTTGATTCGATTACACCCCTAACTATAAGAAATTTGACTTTTTATGTGTGTGTCGAGAGGGGGGGAGGGGACAACATTCTTACCTCAAAATCCACCCTCCTCAGGGAAAAAAGATACTCCACCAATCTACCTAGGAGAATTCTCTATCACAATCACTCCTAATATTACACCACTAGAGTACTTGACTATAATATGCTACTTAGATTTTACAGTATTTTATCATGTCACATAGACTATAACACTTAGTAGAAGTAAAGACAGAATAATATAGTACAAATAGATAATGATTGATGATTGAAGTTGGTAAATTGCTCTCCTTGAAAATAAAATTCTTTCATTTATCCAATCAAACTTTTTAAATGCATAATACTTTTTTATATTCCTTTTATTACTAAGAATTTACTCTTAGATCACAATTTGCAGATAATAATATTTTTTTTTCACAATCATTATTTTCTTGTGAAGGATCGAGTAATAAGAAATACTCTATTCAATGGAGAAACTATATCGATCTCTGTGTTTTTCACCCTTCCTTCGCTACTGTTCTTATTGGTGAATACACAAATATATAAGTTTGACATGCTCAACATAGTTATCCTTCTCTGTACCTTGCTCAAGATATCATTAGGTGGTTTTTACCTATATATATTTTTTCTTCATTTCACATATGCAAGACTTGCATGCGAGCTAACAACAATAAATTACTTTTCTTTCATTAGTCATGCCCCTAACTTTTTATAAGAAATAATTCATTTTGATGTTTGGGTCTCGCTCCTATTTTTCTAATCAAGGTATTCTCTATTGTATCATCTTCATTGATCACTTTAGAAAATTACTTATCTTTTCCCTATGAAAAGAAAGTCTAATATAGTTGATCTATTTTACCGAGATAAGTGGAATGCTATTTTGGTTTCAAAAGTACTCTCTATCCATTCATATTCAGAAGGGGAATATTAGCCTCTTTATTATCGTCCTGACTTTTCTTCTATATCTACCAAATCTCTTGCCCTCACAACCTTGAGCAAAATATTTTGACAGGATGACACTTTTAACATTATATTCTACCTTACCAATCATCTATCTAGCCATGCTTCATCAAAAATGCCATCTAGAAAAGGCTTTATAATTGATCTCCTAACTATATATTCTTTCACATCTTTTGTTGCACATGCATCCTTAGTTACAATCCGATTCCTAACTGAGACTACCCTCATCCACAAAATGTCCTTAGCATAACAACTTGCATCATAAGTATCATTGCCTGCATATACAAAGTAGGCGAATATATATTTATTGATATGCATGTTATTTTTTTATGAATCTCTCTTTTTCTTTTACCGTTTCTTCTCAACTTTCCCTTCAAATAATGGTGGCACCTTTTAATACAATCTATACTGTATTAGCTCACAATAGTTTGCTACCTTGATAAGATGAACCACTGGTACAAGAAGAGATGAATTCTAAGTTTTGGTCAATCTTCAATAAACTCTGAAGCATCAACTTTTGATTCCCCCTACACATCATCTAGTTCTAAATTTGTCTAAATCACTTTTCCTTGTTCACCAAATGTTACACCTTCATAATCCTCGCAACCTTGTCGACTTGCCTTCTTGTCACCGCCATCGATAAACAATGTTAGCTAGAGCCCTAGAACCAATCATTTAATGATTGTATTATGGACTTGTTGTATCATATTCTATATATAAATAAAGGCATTTGGTTATTATACTTACTTGTATTGGTGCGGAATAAACTAAGTATAATAACGTCCTTGAGTAGAAAGGTTCTTACCTATATCAATTGATTGGTTGAATCGATAGTGAGATGATATAGGGAACACTACTCTTAATCATTCCTAGTCGAGTATTAACATTCAGGGACAATGTTAATGCAATAAGACTAGCATGTAGGTCAACTTGATGACTTGATCTCACAAGTCATGGATATAGAGATATCAAGTTGACACATGGGTATACATTAGAGAATGTATACTGAATGACCCGCCATGAGAAAGTATCATGGATCGTTATGAGTGTCATATACTTTCTCATGTGGCTATTAGTATGACTACTAGTCCTTAGACCTGAAGTCGCCATGGTTCCCTACATAAGGAGTTATGTACTTTAGTTTCGTCAAACGTCACCCGTAACTGGGTGGACTATAAAGGCGATTACTGGGTATGTAACAAATTATGCGGAGGGATGTGAGTGATGTAGAAGGGATCTATCCCTCCTATATGATGGGAGTGACATCGATATTCTTGATAGAGTGAGACCACGAAGTGCATGGCCATGCCCAAATGAGTCAATATGAGATATTGAGCTCATTTGATTGAGTGAGTCTACTTGGAGTTCAAGATTTAGATTGGTTAGAGGATGACACGGTCTATGCCTCATATTGATCAATCTAGATGTCTAGGATAGAAGGACACTTGTCATATATTGTGAGGAGTCACAATTAGTAGTCACAAGGTGATGTTGGATCTCAACATTCTTGTAACTTGGGTAGTAATGATGTATTGCTAGATACCGCTCATTACTTATGCTTCTAAATGAGTTTAGGGGCATTGCCAACGTTACAAGAACCTATTGGGTCACACACAAAGAACAAGTGGATGGAGATTAGGTTCATATGATGAACCAAGAGGATTAGATTCAGGTGATGAATCAAATTGGATTAAGAGTAATCCTAATTGGGCTAATTGAGTTGGACTCAAGTTGATTCATGTGTTCAATGAGTCTAATTTAGATTATGACTCATTGAATCAATTTAATTAAATGAATTAGATTCATTATATTAAATTGGCTTGAATTAAATGGTTGGATTAGATCAACTATAAAAGAGATTAAGTCAAGTTTGACTTGACTTGAGAGAAAGAGGAAGAGTCAAGTTTGACTTGACTTTATGCCACATCATTTGTGACTTGGCATTAGGAGAACTAATGATGATGTGCCACATCATCACATGTGCCATCTCATGGAGGTTACAACTATTCTCTTTAATGACCTCCACATTAATTGTGATTAATGTGAAGGGGGTTACACCACTTGTAGTGGCCGGCCACTTGATGAAAAAAAAGAGAAGTTTTCTTTTGGTGAGTAACTCTCATTCAAGTGATCTTCCTCCTCCTAAGCTCTCTTCTTGCTCCTTCTCTTCTCTTGGTCGTGGGTTTCAAGCAAGGGAGAAGAAAGGAGAGTGAATCTAATCCAAGAAGAAAGGTTAGTGAAAGTCACATAGAGATTTTAGAGGAGTGTGTTCTCTTCTTTTCTTTTCTTCTTCTTCCAATCCCATCCGAGAGCATCAAGAAGTGCTAGCACACTTGTGGTGTTCTCTTCTCCATCCTTGTGAGTTAGAGAACACATCTTGTTCGTGTGGATACTTCTAGAGAGTTGTCTACTGTGACAACTAGAGATCCGACATCTCCTTGGACAAGCGGGACTCGCGAAGGGCTTCGCTTCAAAGGTATAACCTTTTTCCCTTGTAGATCTAAGTGTAGATCTAGGTAAACTCGTACTCGTAGTTTTTCAAAAAAAATTTCTTTGCACGGATCCGTTGGCTAGGGAGTTTCGGGGTTTCCGCGACGCGAAAAAGCGGTTTTCACGGCCCGAAAAACCCAACAGACTCTGATACGGATATGGGTGTAGGGCAGGAGGGTAATTAAGAGGAAAGGGAGGGGCGTTTTGGTCTTTTGAGAGGTGAAGGGTTTTTGAGGTCTTAAGGAACATTGTAGCATGCAGGAAAGGGGGGGCGATTCGGTTTTCTTCCGGCTGCTTTGTTCGGGGTCTGGCGCCGCCAACAGCGAACAGAGAAGAGGAAGCTTCTCCCTCTCTCTCGCTGCCACCCTCGCAACGCCGGCGATAGCTACTCCTTCCTCCTCCTCCTCGCGACACCGCCGCCGGACTCCCTCTCCTCGCTCGCGTTTCGGCCGCCAGAGGAACGAGGCCAACTCCTTCTTCCTCTCTCTCATGCTGCTCGCCGGCGCCGGCCGCCCACCTTGCTTCCTCCTCCTCCCCCTTGTCGGCGTCGGCTGCCACCTTTCTCCTCTCCCTCTCTTTCTCACCGCAACCGCCAGCAGCAATAGGGAGAGCTTCTCCTCCCTCGCAGCCGTCCTCGAGCCACAGTTGCCGGCAACGACCGACACCATCCATAGCACTATCGCTCCTCTCCTTCTTCCTCCTCGCTGCGCCGCCGCCGGCAGAACATTGCCCCTCTTCTCCTCCTCGTTGCGTCATCGCCAGCCTCCTCTCTCTCCCTCATAGCTCACCGGCAACCCCAGCGAGTAGCTCATGCGCCGACAGCCCTTTCTCCTTCTCCGCGTCGACACCGTAGTGGTGCCTCTCTCCAGCGCCACAGCCCCTACACCGGCTTCCCTCCCCTCCGGCAGCCATCTCCGGTGGCAGCCCTCGACGGGCCAACCATCTCAGTCGATCCACTGTCCCAGCAGACCCACAGTCTTCGTCGACCCACGACATGGGCTGACCTTACAGTGTTATTATCGTAGTCAGCAGTCCGCGGGTTGATTTTCATCCCTATTCCAGTTTTGTGTTGTGGTTGTGTTTCGACCTTCGTGTCATTGCTATTGCCCAACACCTTACTTGTTGTTATCTTGATCTCCGGGACCGTTGTTGTGCCCCGGCCTGCGTGCTGATCTCGCGTCACGACCTACATGTCGATCTCGTGTCTCAACCTGCGTGTCGATCCCATGTCTCGACCTGCGTGCCGATCTCGCTTCTGATCTGTGTTGATTTCGTGTCCCGGCCTACGTGCCGATTTCGTGTCCCGGCCTACGTGCCGATTTCGTGTCACGGCCTGCGTGCCGCTAGTACCTCCCGGCCTGCGCGCCGGTGTTTTATCCCTATCGGCAGCTTGTCTTCCAGATCTAGACCGCATTCGACTCCATGCCTCCAGACCCGGCTCCACATTCAACTCCCGTTCGGCTACTCTTCCAAGTCCCGACAACTCGAGCCGCGTCCTATCCGAGGGCGCCCCCTGGGCCAGGGTACGTTTTTCGTCCATATTCTCTGTGCATTTTTATTATTTTATGGCTTAGTCTTGTACTCATATATTCGTTGGATCTGCCTCGAGCATCGGGGTACCGGGGGCTGGGTCAACCCGGTCACTGGCCGCAGGTAGCATTAACCAGAGGACTTTGGATGACTCGGGCAACGTAGGAGCCATCTCATCATACCCCCCTCCGGGACGTCGCAACTCAGTCAACATCTCATCCACCTCACCCGATGGTCCATCCGACTCAGCTTCCGGACGGGATCAATTTGGCGCCGTCTGTGGGAACATCCTTCACCTGTTCTGGAATGTGAAGATGGACGACGTCGGGAGGTTCTCTGCTATTATCACAATCCCGGAGGATCTCGATGCACATATTATTTTCTATCCTCACTCCACCAGTATTCGTGAGTCGAGGGATCGAGTGGAGCTTCAGTTGGCTGATAGGTTAGTTTTTCCGTTATGTTTTTTTCCTGACTCCACGGGTATTCAGGAGTTAAGGGACCGAGACAAACCCTTAGCCGGTTGGCACGGCTTCTCGATCAGGTACGCTACAAGCTCTGCTCCCTTTTTACGATTATAGGAACTGATATAGCTCCCTGATAAGAGAGTAAAATCCTAGTTCCTTGGTCAAAGACTAGGGCCTTCGGTTTTTGATCGAACACTAGGGGCCCAGCTCCCTGCACATACACTTGGGACACAACTCCCCGCTCTTACACTAGGGACACAGCTCCCCAATCATTGACTCGCAGTACAACTTCCCGATCAGGATCTCGGGACCGCGCTCTTTGATTACAGGCTAGGAGCCTTACTCTCCAATCAGGGACCAAGGGCACAGTTCCTCGATCAGGTGTACTACAGGCTCTGCACCCTTTATCATAAGGGTCTGCATCCTTTTACTGCCATAGGCTCTGCATCCTTCACCATGGGCTCTACATCCTCTTACTGCTATAGGCGCTTTACTATATGTTCTATATCCTCTACTTGTTTTGCGTCCTCTTACATCTGCAGGTACTACTCCCTTCACATGCGGTGCTTTGTTTCTTTCTATTGCTGCGGACTTTGCCCCCTCATATTGCTATGGGCTTTACTTCTACGAGCTTTAAGGCTTATCTCCCCCGTTTGGGGTCGGGCGGTCTTCACTGGTCTCGGGTCAGCTTATCAGATTTCTTACCTCCCCCGTTCGGGGTTGAGATAGTCGCCACCGGTCTAGGACCGGAATATATCGTCTCTTACCTCCCCCGTTCGGGGTTGAGATAGTCTCCACCGGTCTCAGACCGAAGTATGTCATCTTTTACCTCCCCCGTTCGGGGTCGAGAAAATCGCCACTGGTCTCGGACCAGAGTATCGCCACCGGTCTCAAACCGGAGTATCGCCACCAGTCTCGGACTGGAGTATCGCCACTGGTCTCGGACCAGAGTATCACCACCAGTCTCGGACTGGAGTATCGCCACTGGTCTCGGACCAGAGTATCACCACCGGTGTCAGACCGGAGTATCGCCACCAGTCTCGGACTGGAGTATCGCCACTGGTCTCGGGCCAGAGTATCGCCACCAGTTTCAGACCGGAGTATCGCCACCAGTCTCGGACTGGAGTATTGCCACCGGTTTCGAACCAGAGTATTGCCACCGGTCTCGGACCGGAGTATCGCCACCAGTCTTGAACCGGAGTATCGCCACCGGTCTCAGATCAGAGTATCGCCACCAGTCTCAGACCGGAGTATCGCCACCAGTCTCGGACTGGAGTATCGCCACTGGTCTCGGACCAGAGTATCGCTAATGACCTCTCGGTCGGGTTCCAGACTCTCGCCTCAGTGCGAGTTATAAGTGAGCAAGGCTCTCACGCCCAACGACCTCCCCGGTAGGGTTCCAGACTCTCGCCTCAGTGCGAGTTATAAGTGAGCAAGGCTCTCACACCCAACGACTTCCCCGGTCGGGTCCCAGACTCTCGCTCCAGTGTGAGTTATAAGTGAGCAAAGCTCTCACGCTCAACGACCTTCCCGGTCGGGTCCCAGACTCTCGCCCCAGTGCGAGTTATAAGTGAGCAAGGCTCTCACGCCCAACGACCTTTCCAGGTCGGCTGTCCCAGACTCTCGCCCCAGTGCGAGTTATAAGTGAGCAAAGCTCTCACGCCCAACGACCTCCCCGGTCGGGTCCCAGACTCTCGCCCCAGTTCGAGTTATAAGTGAGCAAGGCTTTCATGCCCAACGACCTCCTCGGTCGGGTCCCAGACTCTCACCCCAGTGCGAGTTATAAGTGAGCAAGGCTCTCACGCCCAACGACCTTCCCGGTTACGTCCCAGACTCTCGCCCTGGTGCGAGTTATAAGTGAGCAAGGCTCTCACGCTCAACCTCCCACGACCTTTCTAGGTCGACTGTCCCAGACTCTCGCCCCAATGCGAGTTATAAGTGAGCAAGACTCTCAGGCCCAACGACCTTCCTGGTCGGGTCCCAGACTCTCGTCCCAGTGCGAGTTATAAGTGAGCATGCTCTCACGTCCAACGACTTCTCGGTCGGAGCTCATCACTCATTCGCTACTCTGTCCATCATTTATCATATGCCCTGCTCGCCGCTCTGCCCGACACTTATCATCCTTGTTTCGCTCATCGCTGTTGCCCGGTCGGCACTCACCACTCACTTGTCGCCCTACCCGGCATCCATCATACTCGCCACTCACTTGCCGCCCTACCCGGCATTCATCATACTCGCCGCTCACTTGCTGCCCTGCCCGACACCCATCATACTCACCACTCACTTGCCGCCCTGCCCGACACCCATCATACTCACCGCTCACTTGCCGTTCTGCTTGGCACTCATCATACTCGCCCCGCTCGCCGCTCGCCGCTCTGCTCGACACTCATCATACTCACCGCTCCACTCACCACTCTGCTCAGCACTTATTATCCGCGTCGCTCATCGCTGTTGCCCGATCGGCGCTCATCGCTTCACTCGCCGCTCTGCTCGGTATTTATCATTCGTGTTTCGCTGTTGCTCGTTCGTCGCTCACTGCTTCATTTGTCGTTCTGCCCGACACTCTCAATTCATGATTTCGCTCACCGCTGTTGCTCGATCGACACACATTTCACTCGATGCTCGATTCATGAGTCTTGCGCCTGCTCGGCTCAAGGGCTTTGTTCCCATTTACCTTCGATCTCGTTGGCTCCATGCTCGCGTCATTTCATGGGATCCGCTTTCGCGTTGCTCATGAGTTTTGCGACCATTCGTCATCGACCTCTTGGTTCAGCTCGACGATTGTCTTTTTATCTGGTCGACATTTTTTAGTCGCCCAGTCGCAAGTTTATGGTCGCTCGGTCGACATTTTTCTTAGTCGTGCTCACAGTTTCGCTCGTCCTTCTCTCTATTGGTCGATCACGATTTACTGTCGCTCGGAAGACGCTCTCCCGGTCGCGATTTATTGTCACTCGGTCGGTGCTCACCCGGTTGCGCTTACGGATTTACTCGCCCGGTCGCGACTTACTGTCGCTCGGTCGGTACTCGCTCGGTCGGCACAGACGGTCGCGATTTACTGTTGCCCGGACAGCGCTCTCCCGGTCCCAATTTACTGTCACTCGGTCGGCGCTCTCCTGGTTGCGCTTATGGATTTACTCACCCGGTCGCGACATATTGTCGCTCGGTCGGTACTCGCTCGGTAGCGCTCACGACTTTACGCATCCATCATTCTCTTTATTGCCCGGTCGCGATTTACGGTCGCTCGGTCTGCCCTCGCTCGGTCGCGCTCACGACCTTGTGCATCCATCATTCTCTTTATTGCTCGGTCACGATTTACTGTCGCTCGGACGGCGCTCTCCAGGTCGCGATTTACTGTCACTCGGTCGGCGCTCTCCCGGTTGCGCTTACGGATTTACTCGCCCGGTCGTGACTTACTGTCGCTCAGTCAGTACTCGCTCGGTCGGCACAGATGGTCGTGATTTACTATCGCCCGGACGGCGCTCTCCCGGTCGCGATTTACTGTCACTCGGTTGGCGCTCTCCCGGTTGTGCTTACGGATTTACTTGCCCGGTCGCAACTTATTGTCGCTCGGTCGATACTCGCTCGGTCGTGCTCACGACTTTGCGCATCCATCATTCTCTTTATTACCCGGTCGCGATTTACGGTCGCTCGGTCTGCACACGCTCGGTCTGCCCTCGCTCGGTCGCGCTCACGACTTTGTGCATCCATCATTCTCTTTATTGCTAGGTCGGTCTGCACTCGCTCGGTCGTGCTCACGACTTTGCACGACCATCATTCTCTTTATTGCCAGGTCACGACTTAGGGTTGCTCAAACTCTCACTTGGTATTTGATTGATTGTTCGCTATACACGATGATATGACTCTACCTTCAGAGGGGATTTCATTCTTTGTGTGGTTGAGTCTAGTCAGTCGGACTTGCACCTCCTTCGACTAGACTTGAGGGGGAGGCTTGTGATACGGATATGGGTGTAGGGCAGGAGGGTAATTAAGAGGAAAGGGAGGGGTGTTTTGGTCTTTTGAGAGGTGAAGGGTTTTTGAGGTCTTAAGGAACATTGTAGCATGCAGGAAAAGGGGGGACGATTCGGTTTTCTTTCGGCTGCTTCGTTAGGGGTCTAGCGCCGCCAACAGCGAACAGAGAAGAGGAAGCTTCTCCCTCTCTCTCGCCGCCACCCTCGCAACGCTGGCGATAGCTACTCCTTCCTCCTCCTCCTCGCGACACCACCGCCGGACTCCCTCTCCTCGCTCGCGTTTCGACCGCCAGAGGAACGAGGCCAACTCCTTCTTCCTCTCTCTCACGTTGCTCGCCGGCACCGACCGCCCACCTTGCTTCCTCCTCCTTTCCCTCGCCAGCGTCGGCTGCCACCTTTCTCCTTTCCCTCTCTTTCTCACCGCAACCGCCAGTAGCAACAGGGAGAGCTTCTCCCCCCTCGCAACCGTCCTCGAGCCACAGCTGCCGGCGACGACCGACACCAGCCATAGCACTATCGCTCCTCTCCTTCTTCCTCCTTGTTGCGCCGCCGTTGGCAGAACACTGCCCCTCTTCTCCTCCTCGCTGTGCCGCCACCAGCCTCCTCTCTCTCCCTCATAGCTCATCGGCAGCCCCAGCGAGTAGCTCATGCGCCGACAGCCCTTTCTCCTTCTCCGCATCGACACCGTAGTGGCGCCTCTCTCCAGCGCCACAGCCCCTACACCGGCTTCCCTCCCCTCCGGCAGCCATCTCCGGTGGCAGCCCTCGACGGGCCCACCATCTCAGTCGATCCGCTATCCCAGCAGACCCACAGTCTTCGCCGGCCCACGACATGGGCTGACCTTACAGCGTTATTGTCGTAGTCAGCAGTCCGCGGGTTGATTTTCGTCCCTATTCCAGTTTTGTGTTGTGGTTGTGTTTCGACCTTCGTGTTGTTGCTATTGCCCAATGCCTTACTTGTTGTTATCTTGATCTCCGGGACCATTGTTATGCCCCGGCATGCGTGCCGATCTCGCGTCACGGCCTACGTGCCGATCTCGTGTCTCGACCTACGTGTCGATCTCGTGTCTCGATCTGTGTGCCAATCTCGCTTCCCGGTCTGTGCTGATTTCGTGTCCCGACCTATGTGCCGATTTCGTGTCCCGGCATGTGTGCCGATTTCGTGTCACGGCCTACGTGCCGCTAGTACCTCTCGGCCTGCGCGCCGGTGTTTTATCCCGATCTGCAGCTTGTCTTCCAGATCCAGACCGCATTCGACTCCATGCCTCCAGACCCGGCTCCACATTCAACTCCCGTTCGGCTACTCTTCCAAGTCCCGACAACTCAAGCCACGTCCCATCCGAGGGCGCCCCCTGGGTCAGGGTACGTTTTTCGTCCATATTCTCTCTGCATTTTTATTATTTTATGGCTTAGTCTTGTACTCATATATTCGTTGGATCTGCCTAGAGTATCGGGGTACCGGGGGCCGGGTCAAGCCGGTTACTAGCCGCAGGTAGCGTTGACTAGAGGACTTTGGACGACTCGGTCAACATAGGAGCCATCTCATCATACCCCCCCTCTGGGACGTCGCAACTTAGTCAACATCTCATCCACCTCACCCGGCGGTCCATCCAACTCAGCTTCCGGACGGGATCAAACTCTAATGATGATTCTCCTCATTGCACTCTTCTCTTTAGTGGCATTTATGCATGATGTCCTCTAGTTATCAGTGGCTTTCGTCTCTTGAAAGCTCTAAACTAACTTACTTTACACAAGCAATTAAGAATTCAAACTTGAATGCAACAATAGGGATAGAATTTGATGCTCTCATCTATAAAGGAACACAAGCTTTAGTGCCTCATATTACCTCCATGAATGTTATGGCTCAAAATGAGTCTTCTTCCTCAAGTATTGATATGTAGGGATGGCAATGGGGCGGGGCGGGGCCGGGTTTGCCATTCCCATCCCCGCCCCATTCTTATTTTTTCGGGTTCGGGGATTCCTCGAACCCGAACCCACGGGTTCGGGGATTCCCCATCCCCGCCCCATGTCATTAGTCGAAACTTGTGTGTTAGAGGTCCAAAGTAATTTTGTCCTAGTTAACAATATATACTCCATCTGACCTTCACTGTGGCCTCCTTCAAGAGGGATATTGTATAACTATAGTTCTTTTTCATGAACACACAAGTTTGAAGAAAGTATGTTGACAAGAATTGGCAAAATTACATCATTGTATCTCCCATCATCACAAGTATTCGGGGCGGGTTCGGGGATGGGGATAGTATTCCCATACCCACCCCAAACCCGCCCCATCCCCGAAAAATCGGGGATCCCCATCCCCATTTCGGGTTTTCCCCGCGGGGCCCCAAACCCGTGGGGAAAATTGCCATCCCTATTGATATGATGGTTTTCTTGAATGCCACAAAACTTGGCTTGTAACCAAAGGATTTCATTAATAACCAAGTATTAATTTCAATGATGCTTTTAGTTAGTCCTTAACATTACAACCATCAAACTACTACTATCCATAGGATGACAATTACATATTTCTAATGTCTTTTTTCATTGTCATAAGGAAGAAATTGTTCTTATGAAGTAGTTGCTTGGTTTCATTCTTCAAAAATTTCAACACATATATGTCAGTTCAGAAAATCCATATATGACCTTCACCAAGGTCCTCGTGTGTGGTTTCATCATCCATCCAATTGGCTACATGCTTGAGGGTTTTCTAGCTTTAAGGCTAATTTTTCTCTCTTCTATTGGTGCAATGTTAGCTCTATGATTTACCTCCTTTATGTGCTAGTCACTATTCCAAAAATTAGTAGCCGCCCATGATTTACTTCCTCCGTGTTGACCGTGGGACGAGTTGGGGGGGGGGGGGGCGCTGGAGACGAGTGTATTCATCTTTTGCCACAATGTTAGCTCTATGATATATATTCTTATTTATATAGATGACACTACAATAACTAGTAATGATAAATAACTCATCAATATCTACTCCACCTTCTTAACTAAGAATTTCCTATTTATAACTTAGACAAGGCTCAACTCATTTTTTTATTAACCTTCTTCTACATTCAGGAGGATGTCTTCTCTCTCAAAACAAATGTATTTATTAGTTTTTTCAATGAGCAAAAATGCTGGTGCGTATCCTATCTATACATCAAATATAGCTTCTCTACATCTTCCATTACTATAATCGATCCTCAAACCTATCAAAGTATTGTTGAAGCCCTATAATGTGTCATAATCACACAACTTTACATTACCTTCACCATCAATCATGCTTGTAAGTTTATGTATGCACCCATTGAACAATATTGAGAAGGTATTAAAAGATTTTTTTTGTTACCTTAGAAGTATTATTATACATGATCTTATCTTACATTGTGACTCAGTGCGTGCGTTATATGCCCTTATTGATGCTAACTGAGTTCGTTCTCTGAGGACAAATGCTCCTCTAATAGATGTGTAATATTTCTAATTAGATCTAAGCAATCTATCGTATTTCAATCTAGTATTGAAGTTTGAATACAAAGTTATTGCCAACACAATATCTAAGGTGATTGGGTTTCAATCCCTTATCTCTAAGCTTTTTCTCCCACCATTATTGCATCTAAAATTCAATCTCATAATATTGAAGTGATATATCTTGCTGCAAATTTGGTCTTTCATGCACACACAAATCAACTACTTATTTCTTATACCTTTTATGCATGATTAGATTATTGAAATCTTCAACAATCCATGAACTAGCCTAAATTGATCACCTCTTATTGACGTCAATATGCAAAGTAGCTATTATGATCAAATTCACAATTGATTCCAATCAATAATGGTTCCCACATAATTCCATATTTTTAATATTTCTTAAAATTCATAAGTTGTGTAATAATTTTGATCAAAATGAATATATATATATATATATATATATATATATATATATATATATATATATATATATACGTTCTAGCTAGTGCAAGAAGAAAGATCTTGGTTTCCGTTTTAAGTTTTAATAACTCATACAAAGTCAAAGTCAACCTCAATCATTATTATTATTATGACTTGCTTCATCCTCGAAGAAAAAAAAACTCAACATAAACATCACAGTTGGTGTTTATTTATGTTCTCATTTGTAGGAATATGTAGCTTTCCGTTTTGTTGTCACGATAGGAAGTCTGGCCACTGCCATAAATTTTAATAACTCATACAATGTCAATGTCAAAGTCAAACTCTTTTTTATATTATTTTTTCTTTTTAATTTTGATTGTCTTCATTCCCGAAGAAAAAAAAACTCAACATAAATATTGAGGTTTGTGGTTACTTATGTTCTCATTTTTAAGATAAAAAAAACCACGAATTAATTACAAGGCTTCAGATTTCTCAATCGAGAGCATAGATATATTTCTGAGAAATCATTTTCAGTTCCCATCATTCTCGTTCCATATCTTTAACCGGTTTAGTTTCTTCCATGTGATGCTTGTTTTTGGCTTCCGGTTTAGACTTTCGATTGAACAGTCAATATATGTAATGAGAAAAGAACTTCAAAAAGACTTTCGATTCTGAACAGTTCCATGTGATGCTTGTTTTTGGCTTCCGGTTTAGACTTTCGATTGAACAGTCAATATATGTAATGAGAAAAGAACTTCAAAAAGACTGATCATATTGTCTATGGCGGCAACTGTTCAGAATCAATTACAGAAATCTTCTCCCTCTGTAACTCTTTCACAGCCTCTAAGAGATCCTTCAGCAATGGCTGATTAACATCAGCCCTGAGATTGGGCTGAAGCCCTTGCACGAATGACTAGTAGTTTGATCCACAGCTTGATGTGTTTCTGGAAGCCCAACAAAGTGCCTCTATTTCTTCTTATGCTTGCTAAGCATAGCTCGTCAAGGACAACTGACAATTTCACTTGTGGTAATACTTTAATTTGTTTGCATCCCAATAAAACATGCTCTAACTTGTGATTTTTCTTCTATCAAAGCGCTAGGGAAAAATAAATTTGTATCTTTCAACATCATTAGACTTGCTAGTCAACCAAATCTTTCTTTATTTGTCTTTTTCTCAATTAATAGGTATATTATTATAGTCTCACATATCAACTAAGATATTTACTGATGATCTAAATATATTTTTATACCATATTAAATATATTTTTAATTTAGAGTTTTTTTTAATAGATACGTGTAACTTCAACTTCCTTTTTAATATTTTCATTTCTACCGTATTCATGTGCTAATTTTATAGTTCAATATTTAACTCTAAATATATAACATAATACTAATTTAAATATCACTAAACATGTAAAAGTAGTTGCCTTAGTATTTGGGATGGCCCTTAGGACTCGTGTCATCTGTAAGTTGTTGTTTTTTTAATAATCATTGAGATTAGGTAGTGTTTTAGTAAACCATTATAAAACAGTACATGGTATACCTACACCACATGCATTAACTAGTATCCAAACATAACAGGATGGATCTTTTGCAAGCTCTCCAAACTTCACCACCATTTCAAGCTGCACACACAATGCATGCCAAAGATATGAATTAATTATTAGCTAGGTTCTGATTTGCCTTTACCTTTCTCACTGCTTCTTACTCATTAGAACCAAGCAAAAGCCACCAAGCCATTCCTTGTCGCCTTCATGTTTCTCTTTGGTGATGAGACCATCATGCAGGTCCATTAAGTTATTGCTTATTAAAGAAGAGATGCTTCAAGCTGTTTAATGTCAACTTCATCATGATTATAAAAAGGCCAGCCAGCCAGCCAGACTCCACCACTGATGAGTTCAGTGCTGAGCTGGCCACCAAGCAGAGACAAAAAAGCATATTAATTGGAAGTCTATCTGGACTTGCCTCACCACACCTTCCATTTGTTAAGCATTTGACAATGGCTAAGATGCTCTGAAGCATTGGGGAGTTGTGTTTATCTGAAGGTTGGTCTAGGGAGGGAGTGAAGGTCTCGTGGCGGAAGACAGTCGTCTGTGTAGTTGAAGCGCATTGTCGGATGAGCTTATATTGGTCTATTCATTGATTCATTCATTCATTCATTCATCACAGACATCATTAGGATGACATGACACAGATATCTCTTCATTTTTTTGTTGAATATTAAGCATAAGTTTGGAAGTGCACAAGAGCCATGTGCAATGATGAAGAATTGTCACAAAATATCTATCACAAGAAATTTTGTAGTTGAAATATTTTCATCATAAATTCTGTGATGATATGAATACATTAACACATGGCCTACATCAAAAAGACTAGAGTTTTGATGCAATAGTCAAGTGATTAGTGTATGATATTATGGTAATGGATTTGAATTGTAGAAATAAACTCTTATAATGAAGGGTAAAATTGTTTATAATAGACTCAATGTAATTTTACCCATCACGGTACCTTACATTGTCAAGAGCTTCATGCATGAACTACCTTATCATATGGGCTACACAATAACTAAATTCCAACAAATAAACAATACAAATACATCAAAAAAAAACATCACCACATTGATAGCACATTCACATTGTAGGATCGTGTGAGATCGATATAGGGAGTGGTGAATATCGATAGCTTTTTCTTTATCAAAGCGTTAATAGCAACAAAATATGTTGGTACAAGGAGTACCAGACAATCAAACCTGTGCTTTAATAATAGCAAAGATTTTTAAGTTAAGTGTTATTATTGCTCTAATAAGTTGAACTAAATATGCAGGAAAGTCCCAAGTGATCTTAGACAAACAGAAAGTTCTAGATGCAGTTAGGCAATGAATCCTTAATCAGGGGAGCTGGGCAAAATCTTGACGAGTCGAGGACATTGGGGGAAATCCTAGAGTTGAGGACGCTAGGTGAAAGTCTTAGCGGGGTCGCAGGCACCAGGTGGAACACTAGATGGATCGAGGATCAGACGTCCAGCATGAAGTCCTGATGTCTCGGACGTTGAGCAAAAGTCCAGACGATCTAGATGACCAATCTAGAAAAAGGTAATCTCTCTTGAGAGGAGTAGGTGAGGACGTGTTCCCCGAAAAGGGAAAAAAGAGTTTCAACGAAACTCAAAGTCAAGATCAGACAGTCCGAAGACTATCACAACTTATTATTCTTTATATATTATTGCTTGGACTAATCCTATTTTGCAAAAAGAATGAGTTGGAAAAAAAGTGGTCCAAACGCCCAGAGTCCAGGTGCCCGGAGTTGCTCCAGGTGCCCGGGAAAGCGTTGACGAAGAAGCACCTGAGCAGGTGCCTGGACAAGCACCCTAGCTGTTCGGCCGCCCGCACCCGGAGTGCCAAAATTTCATCAACAGGCTGAGTTGGAGCACAACTACTGGCCGGCCCATGTCAACGGTCCAGGCGCCCAAACAGGGTCCCGGCGCCCCGACATGGATAAACTGTAGGACCATAAATATGCTAGGGGGGAGGGGTGAATAGCATTCTTTGAAAATTGCGAGTTAAAATGAGTTTTACTTGGTTTGGAGCTTGTGATGACTCCTACTCCAAGGCCCGCGGTCGTCAATCACTTTCATTAGGCAATCACTATTAGTTCATAAATGGATTACAGATATTGAGTATAAGAACTGAAAATAAAACTGTTACAGACAAAGAGAAAGGAAATTGAAGAATTCTTCATTCTTTGAACTTCGAAGCAACCTTTCAGTGTCGTTGGAGTCTTTTCGGAGTAGTACTTGAATATTGTTGTATTTGATATGCATTGTGAGTGTGCAGGATACAGGTACAACAAGGAAAGTCCAAGTGTGATCTTGGCAAAGGAGGAAAGTTCAAGAATGAGTCTTGGCGGTGTAAGTCCAAGCATGTAGTCTTGGCAACGTAAGTCCAAGTGTGACTTGGCAATGGATGAAGTCGAGGAAGTGAGGAGCCTCTTGGCAAATGAAGACCCGACAATATGGACAAGGCCGAAGGAAGCTCCAGAAGGCAAGACGTGAAGGATGGGGAGACATCCGAGGGACGCGAGGCTGATGGAGGAGGCTAGAAGGCTAGGTCTAGGTTGGTCGGGCGAGGACGAGTGCATGAAAGATTGTACTCGGAGTAAAATCCTAGTTTTAGGGTTTACTGCACCGTTACTGTAGCAGTATTGTAGCGTTACTGTAGCAGTACTGTAGCAGTCGACTGATGACTGTAGCAGTCGACTGATGACTGTAGCAGTCGACTGGTGCACTGTAGAGAGCCATTGAGAGAGCCGTTGGGCTGGCACCAGTCGACTGGTGCAAGGACCAGTCGACTGGTAACGGGCAAATCAGCTTACTGATTTGCTCCAAGCTCTATAAGAAAGAGCTTGGGATGGCCGACCAAGATGACGAAATTAGACTTGGTTAAAGTCTAATTAGTAGTCTACTTGTGCTCAAGAAATCTTTGTGTACCAAGAGATCTTGGTTGGAGTTGTGGTGAGGTTTCTCCACCCACAAGGAGGTTGAGCTAGCCGGAGTTTGCCGGAGATTAATCCACTGACGGATTGAGGGATCGTCCACCTTACGGACACGCCGTGGAGTAGGAGCAAGTTATCTCTGAACCACGTAAACGCCTTGTGTTAGGGTTTGTGTTTGGTTTGTTGTCTTCTTCCTTTTTGTTTTTAGGTTAACTTTCGTATTTGTTAGTTTGTTTTTGTATTCCGCTGTGCACTAACATTATAGGAAGTAAAGTTTTAGGTGAGACGCTATTCACCCCCCTCCCCTCTAGCGAACGTCAAGGTCCTAACATTTCCGTCAATTGTCAGGTCCATAGATCCAACTGGATTTTGGTCGATTGTCAGGTCCCGCGGATCCAACTAGACTGTTGGGATATGTCCGATGCGGGTGCATGCTAGAATACGTTTCGTAAATATACGCAGCAGAAAATAAAACAATAATAATTCCTAATTATTGCATCACACACACCACACGCATATAAGGAAATAATGCGTCAAACATGATCGCATATTTACGGGTAGTAAATTTACACTAGGTATACCTTACGGATGACCTGTAATGAGAAGAGCATTAATTGTAGCGACGTTGTCGAACCTCACTTCTATTCGTATCCATGCCGAGCTCCTCAATACAACTCCTTGAGTACAAGTCTCTCCTTCGGAAGTTACTAGCCACGAGCGAAGAAGAGGGATCAAGAGGAAGAAGATGAGAACCACACAAAGGAGAGTTTTTCTCCCTTGTGGTGGTTACGACAACAAGAAGGAGAGCCCTCTTGTTAGCGGAGGGAGAGAGAGGAGAGGGAGAAGAGGATTGGATTTCCAAAAATCAATCAATCAAATAATGAAATTTGTATCTAATTCTCTCTTAATTACATCTATATATAATCCTCTTTAATGAGTTAGATTAGAAAGCTCAATTCAACTCATTATCCCTTAACCAAAAATTAGCTCATTAACCCCTTGGTTTGGTTCACAACTAAACCAAGTTGGTTCATGATTAATTTATGATTAAACCAAATATGGTCCAACTCTATCATAAGAGATGTATCTAATCCGCGCTTCTATTATGACAAATATTTTCATATTTATCTTATGTATGGTCCAACCAAACATTTATCTCTTGATCTAAGAATCATATTCTTTAACTTGTTTTATGTCTTTTAAAGACTCGTTAGTGTTGGTGTAGGTTGCACTAACGGTCTAACTTAGATTTTGATGAATGACAAAGTAAGTTAAGTTAGGTTTGTTATGATCTAACGATGTAACCAAGTGTGCAGGAGAAGTCCAGATAGGTCAACGAGTTGACCGGATATCTGACAAGAAATTTAGGTAGGTTGACGGGCTGACCGGATAGCTGGTACGAAGTCCAGATAGGTCGACGGGCTAATCGGATATCTGGCACAAAGTCCAACTAGGTCAACGGGCCGATCGGATAGTTGGCACAAAGTTCAGATAGGTCGACGGGCTAATCGGATGTCTGGCAAAACAGTAAGTTAAGGTAAGCCACTGGAGGGGAGTGACTTGGTGAGGACGTGTTCCCCGTTTGAGAGAACAGTAGACGTCGATCCAACTTAGATCCATTTCAAAAATCTAAGTTGAGATCTTGACTAGATTATGGTCTCGAGCTCGAGGAGAAAGAATCTAATTAATACTCTATTTTTATAATTGTGCCAACTTTTATTTTGCAGGGTAATATAATGTTTATTGCCTCGAACTAATCTTTTTCTTGTAGGAAAAAGCTTTGTTGGAAAAGTGGTTCGGGCGCTCTGAATGCAATAGTCTATCTTGTAGAAAACATGGAGCGCGCTGATTGGCTGGGCCGACATCACAGTCCAGTCGCCCGGAGCTACCTATATAAGAAGCCTTCCGCCAGAGCATGAAACACAACTTTCTATCATAATTGCTCTATTGCGCACTGCTCCAAAGACGCTCCTGCGACGTTGCAAAGCACCTCCGACAACCTATGACTCAGTTTAAATTTCCTTATTGTCGGTAATTCAGTTTTATAGTTCTTGTACTAATCGTGTAACTCTTTTCATGAACTATTAGTGGATTGCCCAATGAAAACACTCAACGAGTGCAGACCTTGGAGTAGGAGTCGACGAAGGTTCCGAACCAAGTAAAAACTTGGTGTGTTAGCATTGTTCTTATTTTTCTGTTTCCGCTTCTTACTCGATTAAATTTCAACGATCGCTATTCCCCCCCCCCCCCCCCCCCTCTCTAGTGAACTTTACGATCCAACAAGTAGTATTAGAGTAGGTACCGCTCTGATTTGATGCAACCACCAATCAGGGAAAGGGGGTGATTTTTTTTCTTTTTGGTTTTAAGTTTTTTTAATCCAAATCGGTATAATTACCTCTTTGGAAAATTCTTTTTTGTAGAAAATTAAAATAAACTAGTGCAACACCAGTTCAATTTTTTTTTCTCACACACTGCTAAATCTAAGACCAAGTCTTGGGATCCTCTTCCTTGTTTTTTTTGTGTGTAAGAGTTATGGCCCAAAATGAAGGATACAACACCGTCTGTCCTCCCCTGTTCAATGGTGACAACTTCTCGTAGTGGAAGAAGCGAATGGAGGTCTATCTGAAGACCGACTTCGACCAGTAGTTCAGCATCACCAGAGGCTACAAGGCTCCAGTTGATAATGTCAGAATTCTGATGGATCCGGAACAATGGAATTCAAAGATGAAGAAGAAATCCCAAATAAACTTCAAAGATCTCAAGACCCTCTAGTGCGGGCTAATGAAGGAGGAACTACGCATCGACCCATATGAAAATGTGAAGGAACTGTGGGACAAGCTTATCGAACTGCACGAGGGAACCAACGACGCAAAGGTAACCAAACAAGACCTCCACTTGAATAAGTTATTAAATATTAAAATGCAGGAAGGAGAATCTGTGAGTCAACTCCACGCGAGGATAAAGGACATTCTCAACGCGCTTCACACTATCAACCACCAAATGGAGAACCGTGATCTAATAAGGTACGCTCTAAAAACATTTCCTCGAAATACATTGTGGGCATCCATCATGGATGCTTACAAAATTTCGAAGAATCTCTCTAAATTAAAACTTGACGAACTATTTTGTGAACTTGAACTCCATGAGCAGACTAACTCAAAACAGGCCTAGAAAGGAATTGCTCTTTTTGCAGGTTCCTCCAAGGAAAAAATCAAGAAACAAGCCTGAATATGAAGGTGAGTCTGACCAAGACTCAGAAGATGAAGAATACCTGGTGAACTTGGTAAGAAAAATGTTCACCAGGAGAAAGAAAAACTTCAACAGAAATGACTTGTAGAAGATCAACTCCACTAACGACCCAAAAAATGTGACTTGCTTCAGATGCAATAAGAAGGGTCACTACAAGAACGAGTGCCCAAAGCTAAAAAATAAAAAAATAAAACAATTAAAAAGAAAGCACTCAAGGTAACGTGGGACGAATCATCAGATGAATCGGATGTCGAAGATCAGGAGCACCGAAGCTACCTCACATTGATGGCCTGTGAATCAGAATCGGAGAACAAATCGGAAGGCGGGTCCGAACCTGAATTAAGTCACGAGTTCGTACTCGTTTCTGAAGGTTCCGATGAGGTATACTTTAATTTAAGCAAAAATGAACTGAAAATGAAAATCAAAATAAGATGATCCTTGAGGAAAATCAACACTTCAAGGAACAAATTAAAAATTCTAATCCAAATCAAATTATAAAACTTGAAGAGGAAAACTCAATATTAAAAATTAAAATTAGCAAACTTAAAGGACTACTAGAAAATTTTACAACTAGATCCAAAAAACTTAGATCTAATCCTTAAAAATCAAAAAGCTGTATACAATAAATCTGGGCTTGGATAAAAGCCTAGTTTAACAAATAAATCATTTATATCACTAGTAACTCAAAATAAAACACAAACTAAAGCTTGAGTTCCAAAAGCATACCTAACCACGCAAGTAGGAATTAACCAATACTATATATCTAAAAATAAAATATATTATGTAAAATCAAATAACCCGAATCTAAATCCAAAATCTAAAACTAAATCAATTAAACCAAAATTGAACCATAGAAAGAACTACAAAACTAACTCAAACTCAAACTATCATCAAGTCTATTATAATTACAAGAGTAACCAACATAAACCCAAAATCAAAAATTAAGAAATCCAGATCAATAATTCAAGGGGAGGTTCTAAACTAGTTGGAATCTCCAAAAATAACCTACCCGACAGGGTAATTAAGATTAGAATAAAAAGGGACGAAGTTTAACTTGACCTACGGTACTGGTGAAGTTTTGGATGATAGTAGGTTAGGAAAGCTCAGTCTATGCATGTCTAGGAAGATATGACTTCAACCTGATGTATTTGGCTGAGTGGAACTAACTGAAACTACCTCTTACGAATCTTAACTAATTAGACCAAGGTTTTGTACTAAGTTCAGTGGATAGGACTATTTGGAAAATCTTAAAGACATGGTTACTCTAAGGATGTCCAGGTGACTCACCATAGCCTAGAAGTTTATTCAAAAAATGCATGTTTGTTGAGCCCAATGCTAAACCTGAATTTAACACAAAATTAAACCAAACCTTGAAATTGAACGTAACTTATCTCACAAAAATTATAAGATTCCCGGATTGAAAACATAGATCAGATGAGATGACTAAGAACTTAAATTAAAATTCAATTAAAATAAAATAAATTAAATTAAATTAAAATTAATTAAATCAAATTAAATTAAATTAAATTAAATATAATTTAAGTTAAATTAAATTAAAATTAAAAAGAAAGGTACAAGATAAACATAGACTAGTCATCAAAAAAGGGGAAGGCTTTGTCGGGAAGCTCTTTCAGGAGGCGAGCCCGGTCCAGGAAGGTATCCGGGGGAAATAACCAAAGAAAGCCTTGCTCATATAGCTGCAGTAAGGCCCCTGCGTCACCATAGTAAATCATTCAGTCGATAAGATTGCCTATCTTTGTCCTGAGCTCTTTGGAGGATAGGTAGGTGGCCTTATGAGTTGTCAGATGAGAGCTCTCGCCCTCTTAATATTCTTTCAACTCTTCCCCAGCTTTAAGGGCTTTAGCCTGTGCCTAAGTTAATTAATTCTAGGTGGGTGGTCGTTGTCTCTGCCTTAGCCACTGAGAGTTCATCTCGTAGAGACTTAAAAGCAGCCTCAGATGCCTCCCACTACTTCCGAAGGGCAGCGTCTCAGTCAGCGCCAGCTGACAGATCTATCTTTTTAGCTGCCAGGTCCCTCTTCAGAGCATTGTGTGCCTCTTGAAGCTCTTGCAGTCGTGAAGAGATGGTGGTCACTTTTGCTTCCCTCTCTTCCAGATCGGCTAAGATCTGGGCACGCCCCAGTCCCTCAGACTTAAGCTTGAACTCGATAGTCTTCAGGGCAGTTTGCAGGGACTATACTTTCTTTAACTCCACATGAGCTAGGCCTCTGGCGGCTCGGGTCTTCTCCTCCATGGTTTGTAGATAGAATCGGATCAGGCTGTCAGTAGTGGTCAGGTTAAAAATGTGGCTAGTAGTCGTAGGAGATGCCAGCTCCTGGAGACGAGCCTTCAAGATCTCGTTCTCTCGCTACAGACCGACCTTGTACTGCGATAGGCTAAGACCCATAACATAGGTCTGTCAAGAGCAGGGGAGGATTAACATTATCTCAAGGATATGAAAAAGAAACAGATAAAAATCACCAATACTAGCCGTTGTGAGAACAAGTCGGCCAACTCCAATTGCATGCCTCCCAAAACTTAGTCGGCAATGGTTTTCCATGAGTCAGCCAGAGCCCTGTGGAGTTGCACCTGACCACAGTGGGGAGAGGTGCTGTCAGAAGGAATGGAGACCAGCATTTGTAGAGACGGCGGCTGGAAGGATGAGGTGAAGGCATACCAGCTCTTGAGGCGCTCCTTGGGACGGGAAGAAGAAGCAGGTGCCAAAGTGGGCACCTGGCTTGAGGACGGTGGAGCGGAAGGTGTGAAAGCCCCGAGCTAGTCTCCCACTCGAGAGCTGGTCTACTCTGGGATGAAGACGAGAATAGGAGAAGAGGTCACAACCTCTATTGCCGAGGGAGGGGTCACCCAGGCGGGGGTTTTGACTTTGGAGGAAGCTCGAGACTCAAGTAGCCTCTGTGGTGAAGACTGGACTGACGGAGTAACACGTTGCCTTTTGCACTGAAGGTGCAAACACTGCTCGGGAGCTGGAGAGGGAGCCCTCTAGCCTGCAGTTGCCTTTGTGGGGAGGGATTCAGTTCCAAGGGTCTCCCGTCCCCAGATTGTTGTGATGAAGCCTCTGCGGAGGTGCTAGCCTGAGGGGCCTGAGGAATTTCCTAGCCTGCTAAAATCTCTCGGACCCACTTCTATAGGATGTCGCTAGACATCGCGAAAGAGTCAAGAGCGAAAGCTTGAAACATGACAACTTCTGTAAGAAAAAAAGTATACCTCAGTTAGTAGAGATGTAAAAAGAGAGTAAAGTAATCTTACCAAAAGGTGCGCTCAAGGGTATCTGGATGGGGTTTAGCCCAAAGATATATAGCACACTTTACCACAACAAAGAAGGGAGCCACAATTGCACTCCTTCCAGTTTTTCAGAGGTGGTCAAGCAAGCAGGCTGGTGTTGATGATCCCGTAGCTCAAAGGGAGAAGGAAGATGGAGGTGGCATTCGACAGGCCAGGTCACGGTGTCAGGTAATTGGACGTAGAAAAAGTGAAACTTCCAGCCTTTATTGGAAAAAGACATGCTGTCAAAAAACTTATACCCAGTCCTAGATTGCACCATGAAGACGTCGGGTTCAGAACGCTTGAGGAAATAGAATTAGTGGAAAAGTTGAGGAGTCAAAGGAACTTGATACAAGCGACAAAAAATCACCATTCCACACATGGAGCGGAAGGCGTTGGGAGTGAATTGGGATAAAGGGATACCAAAATACTTACTCAAGGATGAGAAGAAGGAAGGAATGGGAAATCGCAAACCGCCAAGAAGCTGATCTTTGAAGAAGGTCACGAAGCTGGTGTGGGGGAGGATATGGATGGTCATCAGGCCCAGGGAGGCGTAGTTGATATCCATCGTCGGATAACCTCAAGCTGGATCATACAGATTTAAGGTCACTCCTATCTAAATCTGAATGAAAATAGGCATACCAGGGCACTATTGTATCTCCGACCATTATCTAATCAACAAACGAAGGTGTAATGAAGGAAGAAGAAGAAGTACTTACATGAAAGGGAAGGTTAGCAAGCAGAAATGAGTAAGGGAAGAGAGATTGGAGGAAGACGATGTGCTAGCGAGCCACTATGAGAGGCCTTTAGGGTTTTTAAACTAAAACTCTTAAAGAGCATCGGGAGTCAAACTGGACAATTGAATGGCGGAGCATACTATAACCGTCAGATCAAGGGACAGAAGCGCCCTGGGGTTGTGTACAGAAAGCGTGCGTCAGACATCATCACAAGTAAAGCTCAGGGGGCACGTGTCAGCTCCCTATGAAAGGGCATTTATGATGGACATGATAGGGAAATCATAGAGGTGATATGCAAATAGGAGCACCCTACCTCATGAAGACCATGCCTTGAGGATCGAAAATTCTAGGTGACGACCACAGGAAATGAAGCAAGAGATGGCGGGAAATGTTAATCAAAATTTAGCGCCTCCACCCATCCTCAAAATTAGAGTAAGGTTCAAATTTGACTAAAGTCTTATGTAATGTACTTTGTGATCGCAGGAACATTAGGCTAAGTCCACTAGCCCAACTCCTTCTGAGCCACAAGTGCTGCCCTTCCAAGTCAATCTCTAGTCAGGCTTCCAGACCAATGCCGATCAGGTTTCCAAACCAATTCCTGGTTAGGCTTCCAGACCAATCCTGATTAAGTTTTCAAACTAATTCCCAATCAAGCTTCCAGACCAACTTTCGATAAACCTTCCAAACAAATTCTCGGTCGGGATTCTAAACTCTCGCCCTAGCGTGAGTTATAAGTAAGCATGCTCTCACGACCAACGACCTCCCGGTCGGTATTCCAGACTCTCACCTCAGTGCAAGTTATAAGTGAGCTTGCTCTCATGACCAACGACCTCTCAGTTGAGATTCCAGACTCTCGCCTCAATGTGAGTTATAAGTGAGCATGCTTTCACGCCTCCAAACTCTTGCCCCAGCGCGAGTTATAAGTGAGTCTGCTCTCACAACCAACGACCTCTCAGTCGGGATTCTAGACTCTTGCCCCAGCGTGAGTTATAAGTGAGCATGCTCTCACGCCTCCAAACTCTCGCCCCGGCGCGAGTTATAAGTGAGTCTGCTCTCATGACCAACGACCTCTTGGTCGAGATTCGAGACTCTCGCCCCAGCAAGAGTTATAAGTGAGCATGCTCTCACGCCTCTAGACTCTCACCCCAATGTGAGTTATAAGTGAACATGCTCTCACGACAAACGACCTTCCAGTTGGTATTCCAAACTCATGCCCCAGCACAACTTATAAGTGTGTCTGCTCTCACGACCAATGACCTCTCGGTCGGGATTCCAGACTCTCGCCCCAGCGCGAGTATAAATGACCATCCTCTCACGACCAACGACCTCTCAATCGGGATTTCAAACTCTCACTCTAGCCCGAGTTATAAGCAAGCATACTCTCGCACTTAACAACTCATGGGTCATCTTTCTGCACTCTTGTTCCCGCGTGGGTGATAAGTAAGTAGAGCCTTCACTAACCCCCCTTCAGGGTCTACATAAAGTAAGAAAGTGCCCGGTAGGAAAGGAAAAAAGAAACATGAACAAACACCGAAACCCAATTAGATATGCATTTATTTGATAAAATATAGGAGACACCCCTCAAAATCTTATTTTTACATTGGAGACGTCTAAGTGATCAGAGTTCTCTTCTAGTATCACAGCCGATCGACACCTTGGGGCAAAAGTGTTCTGCTTGACTTGCCTGCTCCAGATAAGCTCGTGCTTGAATCAGCTCCGCCTTGGTGGACTGAATAATGCGATGTTGTTGAGCAATGGTTACGTCTTTAAGTCAGTTTTCGTGTTAAAGAAGGGCTATGAAAGAGGTGTGTTTCTCTTTTAAATAGATCAGGAATTGGGCTTGACTCTCTAGGTCTGAATAAGCTTTCTGTTTCAACACTACTTCAGTCCGAACCTGAGATTTAGCGACTAACCAAGGTTCCTCAATTTCTCGGCGAAGAGAAGATTGGAGATCTCTATTTTGCATCATCTCGGCTAAGGTCATACCCCTTTGGGTAAGCAGTTGAGTCGTCTGATCCAATTGTTGAAGGAGACGTCTGTTCATTCGACTCAAAATTCATATCCATGGGTAAAGACGTCAGTAGAAAGAAAGTACGACTCTATGGATGGTGATCGACCTCCTTTTAAACAAGAGGGGAAGGGGAAAGCAACTTATGCAAAAGTTAAAATGACCTTTCTTCCTAGGTTGATTGAGTAGTTAAACAGGTTATACGATCGAGGATCTGGGGAAAGTAGCAGCATTTAAGTTCATAATGGCGAAATAAATGAAACCAGGGTTTGAGTCTAGTCAGTCGAACCTGAGCCTCCTTCGACTAGACTTGGGGGGAGACTTGTGTACGATGCATAATGGTAGGGCTTGGCCGTCGGAAGTCAAGGAGACATATCAGTCAGAAGTCAAGGAGATATGACAGTCAGAAGTCAAGGAAACGTGGTAGTCAGAAATTAAGGGGGGTGGCAGTCAACAGTCAGGAGGACGTTGTAGGACCATTGCTGCCGGCTAGGAGGGGGTTGTTGGATAGCCCTGTAAACACAAAAACAAACAATCCTTCCTTGAACTCTTTAAGCTAACACTTGCATAAATAAAGCAAAGCAATAAACTAAAAACATAAAGAACGAGGCACAAGATATTTACTTGGTTACAACCGATGTGGTTGTTAATCCAAGGAAGTTGAAAGTACTAGAATACTCTTTCAGGCGGAGAAGTCTCTTACAACATTGACGCGCAGAAATAGAAGCTCAACTACAACTCAAGAGTATACAAGCGTTGAAATTAATTACTTGGAGTTCGTTTCTAAGCTTCTGGACCAAGGCTATATTTATAGCCTTGGTCGGGGCGCCTGGAAGAGTTCCGGGCGTCCTGGGGGGATAAAACTTTATCCCCCAACGTTCAGAACGCGAATGATGCAGCCTGGTCAAATCTCTTGGTCCGGGCGCTTGGAGCCATTCCGAGCGCCTCGGACTACTCCAGGCGCCCGGAATGGTTCCGAGCGCCCCGGAGCAAAAAGTCAATAATGGTTGACTTTTTGTCCGGGACCTCTTCTCCAGTTAAGTCCCGCCTCGGTCTGGTTCTTCTGCTCCGAATCCGCTCGCTTGGGTGATCTTTGCCATCCGGAAGAGGGCTCACTCGAACCCAAGTTCCGGTCTTCTTGAGCAGCCTTCCGCCCCGGCGTCTCGTCCCTCGGAATCGCTGCGTGTTAACTTCTCGTCCACCAGTGTACTCATTCGCAGTCTTCGTCCCTCGGTCGCATCTCGTCCCGACCTTCTCGCTAGCTGCGTCTCTTGCTCCCCGAGCAATCTTCCACTCCGGCTTTCGTCCCTCGGAACCACCGCACGCTACCTTCTCGTCCGCCGGTGTACTCTTCCGCAGCACCTCGTCTCTCGGATGCACCACGTGTCGTCCTTCTCGCTAGCTGCGTCTTCTGCTCGAGTACCTGTGCTCCTAAGCTCCTGCACACTTAGACACAAGGTTAGAAACACGTAGAACCTAACTTAACTTGTTGATCACACCAAAACAACCTTGGGGTTCCAACAATCTCCTTCTTTTTGATGTGATCAACCCAAGTTAAGTTAGGGTTAAAATAGACATGAAAATTAAACAATTTATATTGCAATAACGTGCATCAAGATAGAAAAATTAAATTTAAAATTTTTTTCAATTTTTTACCTTCTACCTCCCCCTAGACTTATACTTTCTTCTCCTCCTCTTTGATCACATAAAAAAATGGGGTACAAAAAGAATAAAAGGGTTGATACTTAGAAAAAATTATAAAAATTTATTTAAATGATTTTCTGGAAAATATTTCTAAGTCAAGAAAAATTTCTAAGTCAAAAATAACTTTTGAAATATTTCTAAGTTTTCGTCATCAAAATTAAGAATTTTCTCAACAGAAAACTTTATGCATAAAAAATTTTTAGAACATGTAAAATAATTTAAAATTTTCTATTCATTTAATTTTAATTTAATTTTATTTTTTAATGCTTTTATCAGAAAGTTTTAAATTTCTATTTTAATATATCATAACTTCTTAAATCATATTTTTTCATATTTAAAGCAACAAATATTAAACGTGCAAAAAATTGTATCATGTTAATTTCCATTAATAGTTTGTTGAGATATTTTAATCGACAAACTATTTCTTTTAAAAAATTCTTTCGATAACATAATTTGTAATTCAAAATAATATTCGAAGAAAATTTTCGGCAATATTTATAACTTGCAAAATTCTTTTATCAAAATATTTTGTAATTCGTAAGAATGTTTGGACAAATTCTTTTATCAAAATATTTTGTAATTCGTAAGAATCTTTCGTCGAAACATTTTGCAATTCGAAGAATTCTTTTGATAATATTTCTAATTTGCAAGACAAGTTTGACAATTGATTTTCTAATCCGAAAAACTCTTTCGATGATTTCATTTCTGATTCGAAAAAATCTTTAGGCAATTTTTCGATTGTTTTAATCAATTGTTCAGAAGGTAGAGGCCATACCTTACTTACCTCGTCGGCCGTTGGTTCTCCCCCTTTTGAATTGCTTTCTTCCGAAGATTCTCCCCTTCATCGATGCTCAGTGAAGAAGGGTTTTCTGTGTCCTCGAGATGTACTTCGGCTGTTGCGGCACTTATCTCGGTTTCAGACTCTTCAGATGACGGATCCGTGTTGGATTCAGCCTCGACTTGTTCTTTGTAGAGTTTCAAGAATTTTTCCCAAAGTTCTTTTGCGCTTTTGTATTCTCCGACTCTGTCGAAATTTTCATTTGGTATTGCGCTTAGAATGTGAAACTCTGCCCGAGCGTTTGCCATAGACTCGTCACGTTGCTTCTTGGTCCAGAGGCGTATCTTGATTTCTTCTCTGTTCGTGTTCTTCGGTGCTTCATAACCAAATTTCATTATTGGAAAAATACCAGAATCAGAGTTTAGATATACCTCAATTTGTTGCTTCGATAAAGAGAACTCCCCCTCGAATGTTGGTGGGTAGTCGCTAGCTCCGACCATGATTTTGTTGCTTCAGACGGCGGTTAGTCCTTCTGAGTCGTCTCGGCTTTGATACCACTTGTAAGATCGTTGTGACCGGCTAGGAGGAGGTTGTTGGATAGCCCTGTAAACACAAAAACAAACAACCCTTCCTCGAACTCTTTAAGCTAACACTTGCATAAATAAAGCAAAGCAGAAAACTAAAAACATAAAGAACGAGGCACAAGATATTTACTTGGTTACAACTGATGTGGTTGTTAATCCAAGGAAGTTGAAAGTACTAGAATACTCCTTCAGACGGAGAAGCCTCTTACAACGTTGACGCGCAGAAACAGAAGTTCAACTACAACTCAAGAGTACACAAGCGTTGAAATTAATTACTTGGAGTTCGTTTCTAAGTTTCTGGACCAAGGCTATATTTATAGCCTTGGTCGAGGCACCTGGAAGAGTTTCGGGCGCCCTGAGGGGGATAAAACGTTATCCCCCAACGTTCAGAATGTGAATGACGCGTTCTGGTCAAATCTCCTGGTCCGAGCGCCCGGAGCCATTCCGAGCGCCTCGGACTGCTCCGGGCGCTCGGAATGGTTCCGGGCGCCCCGGAGCAAAAAGTCAACAGCGGTTGACTTTTTGTCCGGGACCTCTTCTTCGGTTAAGTCTCGCCTCGGTCCGGTTCTTCTGCTCCAGATCCGCTCGCTTGGGTGATCTCTGCCATCCAAAATAGGGCTCACCTGAACCCAAGTTTCGGTCTTATCAAGCAGCCTTCTGCCCCCGCTTCTCGTCCCTTGGAATCGCTGCGTGTTTCCTTCTCGTCCACCAGCGTACTCATCCGCAGTCTTCGTCCCTCGGTCACACCCCGTGCCGACCTTCTCGCTAGCTGCGTCTCTTGCTCCCTGAGCAATCTTCCGCTTCGGCTTTCGTCCCTTGGAACCACCGCACGCTTCCTTCTCGTCCGCCGGTGTACTCTTCCGCAGCACCTCGTCCCTCGGACGCACCACATGCCGTCCTTCTCGCTAGCTACGTCTTCCGCCTGAGTACCTGTGCTCCTAAGCTCCTGCACACTTAGACACAAGGTTAGAAATACACAGAACCTAACTTAACTTGTTGATCACACCAAAACAACCTTGGGGTTCCAACAGACGTGACAGTCAGCAGCCAAGGAAAGAAGAGGTAGGACCACCCGGTGTCGTCAGACGCATGATGCCCGGTTGGGTGCTTATAGATCAAGATCCAAGATTTGAATAAGGATATGCAGTCGGGGTGATGCCTGGCCTGATCTGACTGGTCAAGTTTTCACAATTCAATTATATCTAGGCCTGGTTCTCTCAGTAGGTCAACTCTCAGTCAGCTCTTGAGCGATCTCACCACAGCTCTCCCTACCCCTCAAGACTTAGGCCAAGTATTATACCTGACAGATAATCCCGAGCTGCCCCTAGTCATATCCGGGTGGGACAAAAGGCACTACGCGACAACAAGGTCAGGGTATCGTAACCGTCTGTCAGAGAATAACTGTTGTATGTCAGGGAATATTCCAATGGTCCATGATCATCTGCAAATGGAATCTTCTTCCAGTCCACAAGAGGGTGTCACACGTCCTCCATCACCAAACAGGTCCTGACACCCAATATTCCCTGACATCAGTTGGGCTCCAGAGGTACGCACTGTCATATAAAAAAGGGAGGTCTTCTCCTTGAGCGGGTACGCTTTCTCGCACATTCGTACTTGTCTTCTATTTTTCTTTCTCCTTCGTACACTGTTCTTATGGGAAAAAGTACCTGACTTGAGTATCAGAAGGTCTGCTCCGAGGACTTTTTTCCTGATTTCTGGCCTCTAACGTTTCGTGTGCTTGTCTGAGTGCCCGCATAGCTCAAGTACCGTTGGCTTAGTTACCGCCATCCGTCAACGCCACGTTGGGGTTCATTCTCGGGGGTACATACGATAATGGTGTCATAGTCGTCTTTCCGTCAACACCAGCAACAGCTCATCCAACTTTCGTCTGACTCAGATTTCGAACAGGATTAATATCGATTTTAAATTTTTAGTAGGTTAATTTTAAATTTAAATCCTATATTGTTCAGGATAATTTCTATCGGTTTAATAATATTTATATTACAATAATTATAATTTAATCACTTTTACTATACATACTTAATTTATTTTAAAATATTTATATTATAATAACTCTGATTTCATATCTAATATAATATGTATTTAATATATTTATCTAATATTTATATTATAATGATTATAAAATCGTGACGATTACAATTCAGATTTATCATTAAATATTATTGTGACTATAAATTATAACTATTAGTATCTAGATTTATCCTATTCAATAATATTTAGGGGATGTTTGATTAAATGATAAAAATTACTATGGATATGAGTTTGATAGTAAAGTGAAATAAGAATAAGAATGAAAATGAAACCCTTCAAATTATATGAGTTTAGTTGATTCCCATAAATCTAGTAATTATTCTCAAAATATCATTTTTAAATCCATAATTTAAACATTATCTTTTAATATTACTGTTCTTAGTATTTACTATGGTCGGGATACCATAATAATATCGACAGCTGTAAATAAAAATATGGAGATTGTTTTTTTTCTTTTTGCTAAATTGGAAAATAAATCATCCAAAAAATCGAACATTTTCCTTGCCGCATATATCGCTCCCAGCTAAGCAATCGATGGCTGTGACTCATCACCACGCACGCGGTATTTATCAACATGAATATTGAAATAATCGATTCGTATACACGCACGCTAGTCACGTGGGCGACACGTAACGTCACCTCACCACCTCACCTCGCCTATATTTATGTTCCTTCTCATCGTCCATTAACGCCTGCTTCAGCCTCCTCCTCCGTTTCCATCTTCATCCTTTCTCCTCCTCTGCTTTTGCCTTCCTCCCCTGCTTTCCTTTTTTTGCTTGTAAATCGATAGAGGCAAGAGAAGGTAATTCGCGTTCATCATTTGCATACAAAAATGTTGAATAACAGTAGGGATGGAGCTCTGCCGCTGGCTTCCTTGAACCACATCTCCATCGTTTGCAGATCGGTGGAGGCGTCGCTCGATTTCTACCAAAACATACTCGGCTTCCTCCCCATCCGCCGCCCCGGCTCCTTCGCCTTCGATGGCGCCTGGTATTTCTTTCGCTCCTCCGCTCCTCCTCGTTTCCCACTCTGTTTTTTTCCCCTACCATCTTCACGCACGCATTCAGGTTATTCAACTACGGAATCGGCATCCACTTGCTTCGGAGCGAGGACCCTGAGAAGATGCCCAAGAAGAGGGAGATCAATCCCAAGGACAACCACATCTCCTTCCAGGTAACGTCTCCTCGTCCTTCGCGTCGCTCGGTGACAGTGTAAAATTGATTAGGGAACATTTAATGAACGGTGCAGTGCGAGAGCTTGGCGTTGGTGGAGAAGAAACTGAAGGAGCTGGAGATACCGTACATCCAGTGCCGCGTGGAGGAGGGCGGGATCTACGTGGACCAGCTCTTCTTCCACGACCCGGACGGCTTCATGATCGAGGTCTGCAACTGCGACAACCTGCCGGTGGTCGCCCTCTCCGGCGAACCCATCATGGCCTGCAAGCGAGTCGCCTCCCTCATTTCCCAGCAGCACCAACATCAAGAAGCCGTGTAGCGCCTGGCTGGCACTGCGACCACGGTAATAATCAGATCAGGCTCAGCGGCGCATCGTTAAATGGGAATCTGTCGGACTGTCTTCGTTTTTTTTCTTTTCTCTTTTGGTTTTGTATCTGTTTGGATTGTGCGTAGCAGCCAAGGTTTAGGTGAGGACGGCGATTAGCATGAAACAATCGATTGTTTGTGGAGGCCAGTTGTCACTCCTCGTCACGTCATGTTCATCAATCAGTGAACTTGTTTTACATGCAATATTCTCCTCCTCCTTCCTCGGTTTTGGTTTGATTGAAAACGTTGTTTTTAGACGCTCTTTAGCTTTCTGTAGACGATGTCAATTTATTTTTTTTCTTCCTCTTATTCTTGCTAATCGTTCCTCTTTCTCTGCTCCACCAATAAAAGTGTTTGTCCTTCTTCTGTGTTCCACCGCCACCACAAATATTTTCTCTTTGATCTCTATTTACTCCGAGAATAGAAACATAAAATACCAATTATATATAAATGCATTTTGAATAGTTAAGAGCATCCACATTGATGGATGTTATAATATTTATCATCTCATCAAAAAGTGTTGGATCTACATATCACATATATATTATATTAATATATCCATTCTCTCACATTCGTTTTAACAATTACCTTCATTATATATATTGTAGAATAAATTTATGATGGACCATAAGATAATAAATTTGTGGTGGGTCATAGAGATTTTTTTTTATTTTTCTCAACGTTATTTCCTCTTTCTAAAATATTTGTGGTGGACCATAGGTATTAAAAAAAACAAAAAAAAAATATTGAACGTGATTCTTGCGTTACACTGATTTTAACGTTCATTGAACGTTATAACAGTCCATGAACACACCAATGCAGGTGCTCTTAAGTTTTATTTATTCTATTAAAGTGTCTTATTTATTCTATTAAAGTGATCAAACGACCAAAATTTAATTGTATAGTAACTTTAATTGTTATATGAAATTATTTACTCTGAGACTAAAAAAAGCTCCTAGATCTTTTCCCTTGAAATTCAAATTATTAGATAATTATATAAACATTTTAATCAACATTATTAGATGTATTTATTGTTGGTGGAGCAAAAGAAACGATGGAGAAGACAGCGGAGAAAAGGGAGAGAAACAGAAATAAGATGGATTTAGTATGGTTGGTGTCTAAAATAGAAAGGGAAAAAAAAAATCAAAAAGCATTCTCTTTTATTGCAATTGCAAAAAAATTAATTTATTTATTATCAAAGCAAATTCAATCCATCCTGCCTTCACAATTTATTCCGACTCCCATTAATGTTAATAATTTATATCGTAACAGTTGCTCTCTGCTATCAGCTTTTTAGTAACCCCGTAGAAAATTTTCTATAATATTTCTCCTATTATTTCCAATGGACTGCCCAAATCGGTTAATTTGATGGATTTAAAGAAATTGGTCGATTCAGGTTTAAAATATTATTTCCCATTATAATGGATCAAATTAATATTTAAAAATATTTATATAATTAAAAGAGTCATTCCGGATTTTTTAAATTTATTAGTAGATTTTGATTGAACTAGGAAATTTAGAATGATATAAAATTAATTAATTTTTATGTATTCGTCTAATTTTTTAATTATATAAATATCTTTAAATATCAATTTGATCTAAGTAATAATATTTAAACCTATTATATTTAAAGTAATGATATTTTATATATGAATGTACTCTAAAAATATATGAGTTCAAAAAATTATTGCTCCTGATATATTATATCAAATTAATGTTTGAACATATAAATATAATAAAAAAAATTAAAAAAATTCATAAGACCTAGTTTCATGTCATTCCGAGTATTTAGATCTATCAATGAATTTTAATCGAAACTCTTTAGATTCATTCGACTAAAATCGATTGATAAATCTAGAGGGTTCGAAATGACTTGAAACTAGGTCCTATGAGTTCGTCTAGTTCTTATAATTAAATTCTTATCTCAAAAATTAATTTGACCTAATATATTAAAAGGAGTGATTTTTTGAACACGAATTAGATTTTAAAATATATTCACGTTTAAAAAATCATTGCTTTTAATATAATAGGTCAAATTGATGTTCAAGGGTATTTATATAATTAGGAACTAAGACAAATATATAGGTTCTAGTTTCATATTTTTTCCAAACTCTCTATGTCTATCAGTCGATTTCTTTAGGTTAATTCAACTAAAATTAGTTGATGAATCTAGAGAGCTCGAAATAAAGTGAAATTAGGTCCTATGAGTTCGTTTAATTTTTATGATTATATTTTTATTTTCAAAAATCAATTTCATGAGCGGTGATTTTTAAATACGAATTTGATTTTTTTTTTTAAATACATTCGTATTTTAAAAATTATTACTCTCAATGTAGAAGGTCAAATTGATATTTAAGGACATTTATATAATCATAAAAACTAGATAAACACATATAATCAGAAGAACACATAGGATTTAATTTCATATCATTCCGAGTTTTCTAAGTTTAGCAGTGGATTTTGGCTAAAATCGACTATTGAACTTAGAGAAGTCGGAATAATATGAAACATATTATATATGTTCATCTAGTTCTTATAATTATATAAAGAGTTTGGATCTTCTGTCCCGAACTCCCGTGTCCCATTTGTCCCGCTCACTAATTGGATGAGCCAGATCAGATCTCAAGGATGTCATGCACATCACGAGGATGCCGCACATATCTCAAGGATGTCACCGTTCGATCGGCGATCGAACGAGAGGACACGAGGACACGAAAATTCGGGACATAGAATCCGAACTCTTATTTAAATATCTTTAAACATCAATTTAACTTATCATATTAAGAATAATAATTTTTTAATATGAATAGATCATTTTTTTAAGCAGTAAAATTAATTTATTTAACTGCTATAATTATAATAGTCGTCTGGAAATAGTAACAAGCGATAAAAATAAAATTAAATATATGATTTGATAATTTTAAAATTTAATATGTGATTTGAATATTAAAAAATTTTAATACATGGTTTGGTAAAAAACTATAACTCATATAATACGTTAATATTTTTAATAAATATTATATTACAGTTATTAATAGTAATTATTATAATATATAAATTATGTTTTTAGGTAGCTCTACATTATAGTATTCTATGAATAGAAAACAGATTGACTACTAAAATCTAGTTTCATCGATTTTACAACAGACAAACATAAAACTAATGATAATATGAAGACAAACTGATTGTAAAATTCGGCGATCGATGTAATGGAACGGATCTTCCTAGGATGATGGTGTCGTATTCTCCTTACCATTGGAGGCGTGGTGATCTGTTAAAATCCTGAGGATTAGGTCCTCTTGTACGGTGGACTTAATCTATTATCAACCCAATTAATAACAATTTACGTTAACAAGTTGTACGTGTATAAATCCATATTTAATAATTTAAATCCATGAATACTTTAATCAAGTCTTTTTATCGGATTTGATTCAATATAACATAATTGGGTGTCATTAAATTAATATGTAAAGTCATCAATAGAAAATTTAAATGAAACACCGAGTTATTAAAAATAACGATATTTTTTTAAAAAAAGAGATAAAATATACTATTTTGATAATAATAAAAAAGGTAAATTACCAAAGGACACTGTTAAAGTTTTCGAATTTATGAGAGGCACACCTAACTTCTAATTTACCCTTCAATCCAATCGCTATTCTTCTCTTTCTTTTCTAACGTATATATTTTGTTATGATGCTAATTTTTTAAAATTGACACTACAGCTAACACATCAGTACCGCTATGACATTGTTTTTTTAAACTAGCGCTATAACTTAAATACAAACATCATCAATACTAATGTGATATTGATTTTTTTAAAACTAGTAAAGAAGATATATTTAGACTCCAAACATTACAGAAATTCATATGAGTTGAGTTGGAATGAGTCTAATTAAAATTTTCTAGATAATTCTGACTAAAATTTATTAATGGATCTAGGAGATTTGAATTTATAAAAAGTTAACATCTAATGAAATATGATAGTGCATTGAAGGTATTTATGGTATTTATGTCGGGTTCTGACATCTCTATTGTTAGGATACTTTGGGAGCTAAGAGTGATTAGTTTCAATCGATTCGTTGATGATTTATTACAGCGAAAAACTCGAAGTAATCGCTAACATTAAAAAATTACTTGATATCCACATCCTTGAGGTGACTAATCCAATGATTCATATAGTACACACACTCTACTATGAGAAATACTTCTTTTCAAAAATAATCCGGAGGTGGAGAAATCTTGTACAAGCTCGAATACAATAAATGCAAACAAGAGACACAAACTAGGTTACAAAGAAATCGAAAATGACTTTATAACATAAACCTTTACTTTGCTTGTTTTTTTTTTTTACTTGGAATAGCCTCTTGGTGATGGAAAATGCAGCAACACTATTCTCCCAAACACCCAAGAACCAATGACTAAGATGTGTGTGAGCGTTGCCTTCAAACCTTCGCAAAAACATTTTTCTAGGGTTCACTCAACGCCTCTAATCGATTAAGTTTTTCCCTAATCGATTATCTTGTCAGTCGATTGTTCGAACACTTGCAGAGCGACTCTTTTTCCAAACCCTAATCTATTGGTGAGTCATTTCAATTGATTCAGAGAATCTTAATTGATTACCCAATCGATTCCGTAATTTTCTGTTTGCTGGTTAAAAGGTCTTAATCGATTAGACCTATTGATTAAGATGATTGCCTTAATCGATTCATCTTTCTCAGGACAAAACACTAGCTAATCGATTGACCTAATTGATTAGTAGTGGCTGAATTGATTGTGCTAATCAATTCAGCTATTGTTTTCATGATTTTTCTTCATGAAGCTCCCAATCGATTAGGAATCCATCATAATTGATTGGAGTAACCTTAATCGATTATCTTAATAGATTAGACTTGGCCTAATTGATTGTCCTAATCGATTGCCTAATCTTAACTTACTTGATTTAAGTCTAGGGTTCCCTTCCCTAATATCCAGTCAACCATGACCTGTTGGGGCCTCCCCGCCAAGTGTCTGATTAACCTTTGACCCACTTAGACTTTGTCAACTTCTTGTTGGACTTCCGATCACCAAATGAAGTTCTCCTTGACCCACTTAGATTTTTCTCTTGCTTAAGCGTAGTTAGGACTTTCCTTTACAATATGTGGCCCTCTTTGACCCATTTGGACTTCCTTTGTCTAACATTAGTTAGGACTTTCCTTTGCCAACATGTGGTCCTCCTTGACCCACTTAGACTTTCTTTTGTCTAATCGCAGTTAGGACTTTCTTTTGCCAACATGTGGTCCTCTTTGATCCACTTGGACTTTCCTTTGCCTAACCACAGTTAGGACTTTCCTTTGCAAACATGCGGTCCTTCTTGACCCACTTAGACTTTCCTTTACCTAACCGTAGTTAGGACTTTCTTTTGCCAACGTACGATCCTCCTTTGCCTACTTGGACTTTCTTTTGCTAACGTGCGATTCTCCTTAATCCACTTGGACTTTCCTTTGCCTAACCGTAGTTAGGACTTTTTTTTGCTAACGTGCGATCCTCCTTTACCCACTTAGACTTTCCTTTGCCAACGTGTGATCCTCCTTGACCCATTTGGACTTTCTTTATCTAACCGTAGTTAGGACTTTTCAATTTAGTATCCAGTCCTTTATGACCTACTTAACTCCAGTTTCACATATCATCAAATATTCGGTCAACCTTGATCTATTTGATATTGTCCAAATATCAAAACTCAAACTCGAACCCACTAGAGCTTAGTTAAATTGGTCAACCTTGACCCGAGGACGATTGCACTAATAATCTCCCAACAATCTTTCTCTTTTTGATGTTTGATAATATATTTAAGTTAGGCTAACTCATATTTACCCAACTCCATTCTTCATCCCATTCCAAAGCATGAATGTGAGTTTCTAACTTAAATTGTATATTTTTCACCTTTTGACACATATCAAAAACTCTTCACCTTGAGAGTCAATTCGTTCAAAGGGAATTCGATGAAAGTTTCATACCTTTTATCGTATCATATGCTCACCCCTGAGCATTTATTGTATGCTCACCCTTTAGCATTTATCCATAACAATAAAGGTTTCCAACTTTCATTGTCTCCTTGTCCTTAAAAAAGTTGAAATCATGTCTTTAAGGAAGACCCCCCCTCAAAACATGCACTAAATTTCTTTCATTGCACCAACAATGATTTGAAATATCTAAACTTTTAGGAAATCCAAGATTGAAGTTATGAGGTTAAAAATTCAATATAGAAACTAAACCTCCTCCTTAACTCCAAATCAGTCCCCTTTAACAATTTCTTTCTTATTTTCATCAAGAAAAATACCCTCAAATACTTATCAATGCACTTTGGAGGATTAGGGATAGTTAACTTGACTAAACGTGACTTAATGGACTGAAATAAGACCATTTCAATCAAAATTAGCATTCTCAATCAATTGGTTTCTGCTACCAATTGATTACAACCTCTCCTAATTGATTGAAATTGAGATTCAATCAATCACCGTATGCTAATCGATTGCCCTAATCAATTAGTACCACTTAATCGATCACTTGATTGATTCCGCGGACCTCTGTGCTTGCAGAAATTTACTCCAATCGATTACCCTAATCAATTAGGGTGTAGTAATCGATTACCATAACTAAATTTCTGATTTCAATTATAGACCAAATTTTAGAAACTCATAAATAGTCCTTCAAAATTTTAAAAATCATGAAACTTTGGGTAGACATTATTTATATCATATATTATCATAGAAAAATAGTTTTCTAAGAAAATACCTCCCATTTTTAAAGATTGATAAAAAATTAAAAATCATTAAAAATTTCAATATATCCCTCTACTTTGTATTCAACTAATTAATGGTGATTCCTATCAAAAGATAGACTTCACCAAGATTTTCCAAATAATTTTGAAATATTTTTTTAAAATAAATTTCCAACCATATTTTTTGGATTCAATGCACAAGACTTGTACATTAGCTTTCCTAATAATTGGACTTCACATAATCTATTATTTTGATGATATTAAAACTCCAAAAAGATACACTAAATCAACATCTTGAGTTTCATTTATCCTCTTAATATCTTACTTGTATCTAATGTGTCTCAAAAGTACATACAAGTCAAACCAATGGTCTTGTGAGATGTAAAATAGATTTTTCCTAAAACTAAGGGATCATGCATTTTTAATTAGACATTTAAACTTTGATCATCCAACTTAGAATGTCAATTGACTCCATTGTCATTAATTACAAGGAATTAAAATTTATGCATGAAATGATCATGACATATATTAAATGCATATTTTCAAAAAGAAATCTATCATATCTAAATGATTTATGTATAACATGACATGTGATATTTTTCATAACAATATGAATGCAAAGGCAATGATGTCATGACATGTAATAGGGCACACAATCATGATAATTTTTACATAAAGAAAAATACCTAGATTTTCCATCTAAGTATAACTAACTAATCGCTAAATTTAAAAATAAGTCTAAGTTTGCCCTTATCTCCCAAGAAAATGCCAAAATTCTAACTTAACATTTCTTTGACTTCTATCATATTTGTGTCAATTTAATTAAGTTCAAATATTTAAATTTTCACTTACTCTTTTAAGAGTAAAAATTAAACCTTTCACTTTCAAGGTGTCAACTTACCTTGAAAATGTCCTAAAGTGTCAACTTTACCAAGGTTGGGTTAACTACCTTTTCAATTTTAGTTGATACTCTATAAACCCATTTAAGGTGTAAAGAATACACTCTTAGGAAGTCAAAACCTATTGGTGCTCCTTGGGTATTCTAGATATTCATTAGGGATAATTTCTCTTAATATCTTCCTATTGACCTTCCTAAGCTTCTTAGAAGCCTTGGTCACACTAGTCTCCTCAAGGTCAACCCTAGGGATAATCTCCCTTGTAACCTTAGCTTGACTCCTAGACCTAGAGTTAGTTCCATAACCAAATAGAACTTTATGGTATGAGGACACATTCTTCTTGTCTTTTGGTTTATATCCCAAACTTCTCTTGCCATTAAATGACTCTTGTTTTTCTAAACTTAGGTTTTGCTTCTAAGACCCTAAGACTTCATTTGCCATTTTCTTAAAAGTCTTCTCCAATTTATCAAGTCTTGACCTCAAGACTTGGTTTTCTATCCTTAAATCCTCAAATTTAGATTTTCTATTATTTCCTTGGATATTCTTATTTGTTTTAGTTTTTTGACTAAACTATTTTCTACCTTCCTATCTTTGGGTAAGGTAGTCCTAGCATGAAAAGATTTATAATTTTCTCTGGACTTTTCATGCTTCCTATTTTCATGATAAATCATATTAAATTGATCAAAAATTATTTCTAGCATATTTTTTTTGTCATTTTTTAAATAAATACTATTAACTAGTTGTACCTTAGTCTTGCCTATGGAAGCTCGCACTTTACTTGAGCTTCCGCCTTTCTTCTTGGTTGGATTTTTCCCCTTTGGACATTGGTTCCGATAATGTCCCTTTTGTTTACACAAGAAACACATAATGTACTCGTTACCCTTTCATATCATGGGGTCGACTTCTTTTGATTTTTCTTTGACCTTAGGTGTCACTTGACCCTTCTTCTTAGTTAACTTTGGACACTTACTTTTGTAGTGTCCATTTTCTCTACATTCAAAGCAAATGATATATTTTTTATTTTTATAAATTAAAATTATTATACCTTTTTTGCTGTAGGGGTGATACAAGACTTTTCTTCATTTAACCTAGAAGTAGAAGCTTCTTCTTGCTCCGGTCTCAAAGATTGATACTCCCCCTCAATCTTTGAGGTGGATGCATCTTCAACTTCATCCCTAGATGTTGAGCACCTCTCAAGCTCCGAATCCTCATGCATATGAAACAAAGAGCTTCCCTCTTTGCCTTTGTCATTATGTTCAGTTGAGGATGGGTCTTCTTAAAGCTTTGCCAATTTGCTCCATAACTCATTGGCATCTTGATACTCCCCAATTTTACACAGTATGGTGCTTGACAATAAATTAACCAATAATTTAGTTACCTTATCGTTTGCCTCACATCTCTTGATTTGCTCCTCATTCTATTTCTTCTTCTTGAGGAGCTTTCTGTTTCCATCAATTGAAGTTTGAAATCCCTCCATTAGAGCAAACCATTGCTCTAACTTGATCATGAAAATTTTTTTGACCTTTGATTTTCAAAGATCGAAGCTTCCAATTCTGAATGGTGGAGGTGCTAGGATATTATATTCGAATCTATCTTGGCACTCCATTTTTGAACTTGAGCTCTAATGCGGTAAAGGGAGCCCACCAAGTATGAGTCAAAGGCGAGAATAGTAGCCGACGTGGAGGTCAAAGTCAAAGCGATCAAAGGCAGGAAATTGCCTGGTCACCAAAGTTAGTTGAACGGGTGGCAACGGGTCGAGCAGGCCTAAAGGGTCCATTTAACCCGAAAGCTCATCTGAGCTGATCATTCATCCAGCCAGGATGATTATAGAGAGGACATTAGATGCTCACAACTGTGACAACGCTACAAGGGCTAGTCCGACCAGACCGCATGTCCGGTGGGGCAAGGAACAACCTACAGAGCCGAGCGACCGTGGAGAAGTACACAGCTGAGATCGATCGGGTGAGCAATCCCAGCCGAGTGACTCCCCCACTCAGCCAAACAATGTGACCTCTTGCTTAGCTCATTGTATCCTTTTAGGAGTTAGTGCTACTAACAGTAGGGCATAGTCAACAGGCAAATCGTACGACAAAATCTTCCACTGTTATGTCAAAGACTTGCACGCCTTGTTAAGGAATATTATCAGAGACACTTTTCTAGCGTGTCTTTTCATAGGACAGTTGAGAAAACATGCACATGCCTTGAGAAGAATGCATGTCTGCTACTGGAACACTATATAAAGGGGGGGTCTATGCACCGGCGAAGGTATGCATTATTTGTGATTAGTCTCTTGTTGTTGCTACGATTCTTTGTTATCATTCTACTATTCTGGTAACTGGCTTGAGAATCGAAGGGCCAACATTGGGGACCTGTTCCCTGACCTAGCACTGACGTTCTTGGTTTTGCAGAATGGAGCGAAGTCTTCACAAGGTTAACGACTGAGCCACATCCTTAGCCAGTTATCTTCATCGTTTTCTGACAACATCATATTGACACCATATGTGAGAACCTAACTTGTATCCGAGATGTGAAGATGGAGGATGTTGGATGACTTACGACTATGACATTGACGAAGGAAGAATTGGACATACTGATACAAGCACGGGCGACCAAGATGGTGGAGCAACAACAGCAAGCGATGGTCGAGTACCAAGAAAATGAACCCATGATGTTAGCAATGAGACTGCAGGCTAGTTATAAAGATCGAGCAAAAAATATATCTGCTCTAGGGCCAAACAAGAAGCCGACTGACACATATGGGGATGCACCAAATGCGTTGATCCCCTTTCACCAAGCGTTGTTCCACACACCTTTAGAGGAACAAGGCCGAGCGGATAGAGAGCAAGGATCCTCCTCGGATGACGCGTCTACCCAGGATGGATGGAAGGGAAAGACACCAAGATTGATGATTCCCCCGAATGGATCAATAGACAATTCTCTTAGGGAATTCTGGACGACTCACTACCATGACATTACATGCCCTTGACGATCAGGGAGTATAATGGGACAACCAACCCAGAGGACCATCTGATCAAGTTTAACAACATGGCCATGCTCCACCAGTACACTGATTGAGTGAAGTGTCGAGTCTTTCTCATCACCCTTTCTAGATTAGCATAGAGATGGTTTAGACGTCTGTCGATAAGATCAATTCATAGCTTTAAGGACTTTTGAGCGGTGTTTTGGCATCATTTTGCTAGCAGTCATCATTACTAGAAGATAAATATTAATTTGTGTAGGACCGTTGGGCCGGCTAGAAGGGGGGGTTGAATAGCCCTGTAAAAAATAAACAAAAACCCTTCCCGACTTTTCAAACTAACACTTGTAAAATAATCAAAGCAGTAAATTAAAAGCAAAAAAGAAAGAGGCACAATTGTTTACTTGGTTACAACCGGGGAGGTTGTTAATCCAAGGAAAGGATGAAGCACACTATCAATCTCCTTCAGGCGGAGAAGCCTCTTACATCGTTGAAGCACAAAAAAAAAGAAGCTAATCTAAACAGTGGAAAGCGCACAAGCGTTGTTATAATTTCTGAACTGATTTTAAGCTTCTGGACCAAGGCTATATTTATAGCCTTGGTCGGGATGCCTAGAAGGGTTCCGAGCGCCCTGGGGGGGATAAATTTTATCCACCAATGTTCAGATCGAGATTTGACTTGATATGGTCAAAATTCAATCTCCGGGCGCTCGGAAGGGTTCCGGGCGCCCCGGGCTGGTCCGGGCGCCCCGGGCTGGTCCGGGCGCCCCGGGCTGGTCCGGGCGCCCCGAACAGTTCCAGGCGCCCCAGACCCTAAGTCAACTCCGGTTGAATTTTTTCGCCTCGGTTCGGGTCTTCAACTCTGGTTCCGCTCGCTTGGGTGATCTCTGCCATCCGGAAAAGGGCTCACCCAAACCCAACTTCCGGTCTTCTCGAGTAGGCTTCCCTCCAGCTTCTCGTCCCTCGGAATCGCCGCGTGTTTCCTTCTCGTCTGCCGGCGTACTCATCTGCAGTCTTTATCCCTCGGACGCACCGCGTGCCGTCCTTCTCACTTGCTGCGTCTCTTGCTCCCCGAGCAATCTTTCACTTCGGCTTTCGTCCCTCGGAACCACCGCACGCTTCCTTCTCGTCCGCCGGTGTACTCTTCCGCAGCACCTCGTCCCTCGGACTGCCGTCCTTCTCGCTAGCTGCGTCTTCCGCTCGACTATCTGTGCTCCTAAGTTCCTGCACACTTAGACACAAGGTTAGAAATAAACAGGACCTAACTTAACTTGTTGATCACACCAAAACAACCTTGGGGTTCCAACAATCTCCCCTTTTTTAGTGTGAGCAACCCAAGTTAAGCTAGAGTAAAAATAGACATGAAATAAACTTAACTAAATTTGCATTTAAGCGCAAAAAATAAAGCAAGTTAAATTTTAGTCTACCTCCCCCTAAACTTATACTAATCCTTCTCCCCCTTTGATCACAAAAAAAATAGGGTTTCAAGAAAAAAAATTTAAGGGTTAAAGACTTAGAAAATTTTGAGATCCTTAAAAATTTACAATAATTTTCACATAAACAGTCTTAAAAAAAAATTAATAAAATTTTCTAAGTGAAATTATAAGAAAAAAAATTCTAACTTAAACAGTTTTGCAAAAATATTTTTTTTTAAGAAAAAAATATTTTTGACAAAAGATTTTCTTAAATCTTTGAAATTTTTTTTAAGTAATTAAATTTCTAAGTCAATTTCAAAAAGTATTTTTCTAAGTATAAAAATATTTTGAGAGAAAAAAATGTTTGAAAAACTTTGAAAGCATTAATTAATTCTAATTTTAATGCTTTGACAGAAAGTTAATTAAACATTTATTTCAATATTTTGACTTCCAGGTCGTGGCGAGACACTATGCCTTCTTGGTTATTGGAGCAACAATTACTAACTTAGACAAAGCCTCATAGAGAAATTCATTATTTAATTTTCTCACTGGAAAGCACTAATTTTAATTTTAAAATTTAGAATAAGCAAGATTTAGGAACCCAATAAAGGTTCCAGCCTACTGGATTAACTAACAAGTTTTTAGGGACATACTTTCTTGAAATGTTCCTAATTTATCTCGGGTGATATCTAAAGTACCAATTTAAATTATTGGATATTCTAAAATTGGTTTTAGATGAACATGCATAATTTTTCAAGTTATCTATTTGAAGTTTCAAATTTTGATTTTCTAATTTCAATTTTTCACTTTCCAATTTTGATTTGTCTAATTCTTCTAAGGGACAAGATTTAGCTAAAATTATTTTTAAATTTTTGATTTCCTTTTCTAATTTACAACAGTCTTTAGTTAATAACTTAACGAACTTAAAAAGTTTATCGGGAGGAAGAGAATGTACCTGACTTACCTTGTCGAGTTCGTTGTTCGTGTCTCCCCCTGAACTGCTGCTTTCTTCTGACGAAGCTCCCCCTTCATCGATGCTCTTGATGCTTATCTCGGAAGAGCTTGAATCGCAGTCGTCATCTTGATGACTCGCCATCAGTGCGAGTTCAGAGAATGCTTCGACTTCCGATTCGGACGACGTATCGTCCCACGTCGCCTTTAGGGCCTTTCACTTTTGGATAGGCTTCTTACCCTTCTCCTTGTCCTTGATCTTTAACTTGGGGCAGTTGTCCTTGACGTGCCCTTCTTCGTCGTAGTGGTAGTAGCGGATCATCCTTTTCTTCTTCCCCTGCGGATGGTTAGTAGATCTGGATTTACAAAGTTTCTTGAATCTTCTTACCATCATTACCATTTCCTCGTCGTAGAGAGAAGTTTTCGACTCTGGTTCGTCTCTCGAAGCTTTGAGGGCGACGTTGTTCTTGGGCTCCTTCATTCCTGCACATCTTGACTCATGCACTTTAAATGTTGAAAAGAAATCTTCTAACGAAATTTTTTCTAAATCCTTAGAAATGTAAAAAGCATATATTAATGATGCCCATTTAGTATTTTTAGGAAATGAATTCAGTGCATACCTGAGCGAATCTCGGTTACTTACCTTTTCTCCGAGATTCGAAAGTCCGGTAATGATTTCTTTTATTCTCGAGTGTAGATGCACGACTATCTCGTCTTCACCAAGTCGCAGGCTGGTGTGCTGATTGCGAAACAAATCTCTTCTGGCGACCTTGGCTTCGGGCGTCCCTTTGTGCAGCTCGAGGAACTTCTCCCAAAGTTCCTTTGCCGAGTTGTAGTGCCTGATCCTGTTGACTTCTTGAGGTGGAAGAACGCTTAGTAGATGGTATTCTGCTTTGCTGTTCGCTACGTATTCAGCCTGCTCCTTTTTCATCCATTGACATTTTTCCTTACCTTCTGGAGCTACAAAACCAGATTCCATTGTTAAAACTAATTTTAAATCTGTTGTAAAAAATATCTGCATCAATTTCTTCCAGGTAGCGAAGTCCCCTTCGTAATTCAGCGGGTGGATGCTTGGTCCAGCCATCTCGTTACTTCGTTCGGCGGTTAGTCCTCCTGAAGCGCCTTGGCTCTGATACCACTTGTAGGACTGTTGGGCCGGCTAGAAGGGGGGTTGAATAGCCCTGTAAAAAATAAACAAAAACTCTTCCCGACTTTTCAAACTGACACTTGTAAAATAATCAAAACAGTAAATTAAAAGCAGAAAAGAAAGAGGCACAATTGTTTACTTGGTTACAACCGGGGAGGTTGTTAATCCAAGGAAAGGATGAAGCGCACTATCAATCTCCTTCAGCCAGAGAAGCCTCTTACAATGTTGAAGCACAAAAAGAAAGAAGCTAATCTAAACAGTGGAAAGCGCACAAGCGTTGTTACAATTTCTAAACTGATTTTAAGGTTCTGGACCAAGGCTATATTTATAACCTTGGTCGGGGTGCCTGGAAGGGTTCCGGGCGCCCTAGGGGGGATAAATTTTATCTCCCAACGTTCAGATCAAGATTTGACTCGATCTGGTCAAAATTCAATCTCTGGGCGCCCGGAAGGGTTCCTGGCACCCCGGGCTGGTCCAAGCGCCCCGGATAGTTCCGGGCGCCCCGGACCCTAAGTCAACTCCGGTTCACTTATTTTGCCTCGGTCCGAGTCTTCAACTCCGGTTCCGCTCGCTTGGGTGATCTTTGTCATCCGGAAAAGGGCTCACCCGAACCCAACTTCTGGTCTTCTCGAGCGGGCTTCCCTCCGGCTTCTCGTCCCTCAGAATCGCCGCGTGTTTTCTTCTCATCTGCCGACGTACTCATCTGCAGTCTTCATCCCTCGGACGCACCGCGTGTCGTCCTTCTTGCTAGCTGCGTCTCTTGCTCCCCGAGCAATCTTCCGCTCTGGCTTTCGTCCCTCAGAACCACCACACACTTCCTTCTCGTCCGCCGGTGTACTCTTCCACAGCACCTCGTCCCTCGGACTGCCGTCCTTCTCACTAGTTGCGTCTTCCTCTTGACTACCTGTGCTCCTAAGCTCCTGCACACTTAGACACAAGGTTAGAAACAAACATGACCTAACTTAACTTGTTGATCACACCAAAACAACCTTGGGGTTCCAACAATTTGTTCGCTGTGAAGCAAGGACCCAAGGAGACATTGAGAGTCTACATCAATAGGTTCAACCAAGTGGCCATGAATATCCCATCGATCACCCTGGATATATTGATAAGTGCCTTCTCGCAAGGGCTTACTAAAGGCGAATTCTTTCACTCACTCATCTGGTAGCTGCCAAAAAACTTCAACCACCTACTCAGGTGCACCAATGAATACATCAACATGGAGGAGGCCCAAGCGGCATGAAGGAAGGAAGTGCTCGCTGAACATACTGTCACCCTTGAATGACGACCGACCAGTAGCCATCAACCACCAAAGGGCCCTCGAGTAGGAGTAACATAGCTACACCAGAAGCCTCGAGCCCATGCTGTGAAGCACGTGGAAACAGAATGGCCGAACTACAAAAGGCAAGTCGTGGACACTATTGTTTTGCTCCTACCATTGTTCGACAATACATAATACCCTGGACTGCTACTACTTGAGGCCAGTTTCAAGCTGACAAGCTCTTCTAGGATATCACCGTCTTTCACCCAATCCTGATCGGCATCATTGATGCCGATTAGACAGACGACGGGAAGAAGAAAGATTGACAACCGAGCAATGTCAACGCCAACCTCAACGAAGAGGTAATGCAAGTCCTGCCCGAGCTTCTGTTGAGCATGCTTGACCTTCAGCTCGGGAGGAGGAAAATCGAAGCAATGCGGCCTAATGAGAAATTGGAATGATTGTCAAGTGGCCAACCGACGGTAATTCCAATAGAGAGAGAAAGTCACATGTCCAATGATTAGAGATACATGCTATGAGATGCAGTAAGGAGAAGGCCGAGAGACCATAGATCAATTTGGGTCCTCAGGACCTAGAGGGAGTGAAGATCCCTCACAACTACACTTTGATCATCCGAGCGATAATAACTAATAATACTATTCATCAAACTTTTGTGAATACAGGTACTTTGGTGAATATCATCTTCAAGAAGATGTTCGACTAGCTGCAAATCGACCGAGTTCACAAGAAATGGAGTATTGTCAATCGGCTAGGCTTGGCTAGACATATCACTCGGAGAGGAGGCTCTCAAGAGGACAAGGACCACAAACATAATCATGATGGATGCGCCATCCACCTACAATGTAATATTGGGTCCACCGGCCCTAAACGAGTTTCGAGTTGTAGTGTCCACCTTCTGCTAGAAGATCAAGTTCCCGATGGATAATTCGGTGGGTGAAGTCAAAGGTGACCAATTAGTCGCTCGGTGGTGTTATGTCGAGATGGTTAAATTCGAGGCTAAGGCTGCTCGGAAGACTCAGTGTTTAGAGGCGAACACAATCATGGAGGAACCTCCAGTGCTGGTCTATGATGAAAAATAGGAGGTTAAGATCCATCCCAACCGAGCGGAAGCCACAATCCTTGTCGCCGTCGATCTGACAGATGAGATGAAGGCAGAGCGGGTTGCCTGCCTTAGGCAAAACCACGATGTGTTTGCCTGGTCAACTCATGACCTCCCGGGCATCTCGCCAAGTGTGTTGTAACATGAGCTTCAGGTCCAACTGGATGCCTGGCTAGTGAAAAAGAGGAAGAGGGATTTTAGCTTAGAGCAGAATCAGATAATATGAGCTAAAATAGAAAAATTACTAGAAGCCGATCACATCCATGAGGTTCAATTTGTGAACTGGCTAGCTAACATTGTGCTAGTCTCTAAGACAGGCAACAAGTGGAGAGTCTGTATCGACTTCCATGACTTAAACAAGGCTTGCCCGAAGGATTTCTATCCCCTACCATGTATTGATCAAATGGTAGACTTCACGGCAGGTTGCGAGCCGATTTACATGCTTGATGCATACCAGGGCTACCATTAAGTGACTCTCGGCAAGGAAGATTAAGAGAAAGTCAGCTTCATTATGGTTGACGGGACCTACTGCTACAATGTCATATCGTTCGGACTGAAGAACGCCGATGCCACTTACCAAAGATTGATGAACAAGGTGTTTTAATGGCAGATCGACTGGAATATGGAGGTATATGTTGATGACATATGAATAAAATCACTTGGAGCCACTGACCTTTGCGTAGACGTCGCAGAAACCTGCCAAACCTTGAGGGCATGCAGAATCAAGTTGAACCTGAGCAAATGCCTATTTGGGGCAAAGAGTGGTCGCTTCCTCGAGTATATCGTGACTGAACAGAGAATCGAGGCAAATTTGAGCAAGGTGAAGGCGCTGCAAGACATCCCCCCTCCCCGCAACTTAAAGGACGCCCAACTGCTGAGTGGATGGATCACCGCATTGTCAAGATTCATCTTCAAATCATCCGATCGGAGTCACTCATTCTTCAAGATCCTACACTGCGTGATAAAATTCTAGTGGGACACGGAATGCGACAAGGTATTGGAAGAACTTAAAAATACCTTACCTCCCTTCCTATACTGGCAAAGCCCGTCGCTAGTGAGCCGCTCTAGATATATTTGTTGTCCACAGAGCATGTAGTTGGCTCGGCGTTGGTGCGGTAGAACGACTCTGAACAACAGCTGGTGTATTTCTTAAGTAATATATTGAAAGATGCAGAATCCCGCTACACCTGTCTCGAAAAGTTGGCGTACGGTCTAGTACTCATTGTTCGGAGGATTTGCCCATACTTTCTCTCACATCCTATCATGGCAATGACTAGTAACGCGCTGGGAAGAGTCCTCCTTAACCCAGAGACATCTAGACGGCTGATCAAATGGACCACTGAGCTAAGTGAGTTTGACATACAATATCAACCTCGAACAACAATCAAGGCCCAAGCCTTAGCTGATTTTGTCACTAAGGTATAGAACACCGAGCCGGACATAACTTGAAAGATATATATGGACAACTCATCCACCCAACAAGACAAAAGAATCAGCATCCTCTTAATATCTCTGCGCAAAGATAGGATGCAGTTGTTCGTACGGTTGGATTATCGGGCTACAAATAACGAGGCATAATATAAGGCCTTGATAGCTGGCCAGCAAGTATCCTAGTATGTGAGAGCCACAAGAGTCCTCATCCATTCTAATTCTCAACTGGTAACTTAGCAACTATACAGAACGTTCAAGATAAATAATGCTCGGCTCAAGCTGTATGCCGATGCTTTTGAGAAATTGAAGATAAGTTTCCAAGAAGTAATCATACAAAAGATCCCCCGATTAGACAACCAGTATGCTGAAGAGCGGGCTAAGTTAGCAAGTTCTTTATCTCTGGTTGTAATAGATAAGTCTATCGAGTAAGTTTTACTGGTGGCACATATCGACAGGATGGCTGAAACGGGCTCCTCGAGTGGTTGGAGGACTCCACTGATACAGTTTTTCCGATTGAGTGCTACACTGGATGATAGGGAGAAAGCTACGTTGTTAAAAAGGAGGGTCATCCAGTTCACACTAATTAGAGATCATTTATATAAGAGAGCTTTCTCGAGGCTATTGGTTAAGTGCATCGGATTGGATGACATTGAGTACATCCTACAAAAAGTTTACCAAGGCTCCTGTGGTAGTCATACGGGCTGCAGATCACTGGCTCACAAGATCTTGCTGGCCGGATATTTCTAGGCCACATTACAAGATAATGTCGATCGGATGGTGGCCACTTGCCTATCCTTCCAGAAATACTAGAACATTCCGCATTGACCTATCGAAGAGTTAAAAGCATCCACTGTGTTCTATCCGTTCGACTAGTGGGGCATGAATATCATTGGACCATTTCCCATGACAGCCATGCAACGAAGATTTTTTACTCATGGCAGTAGATTATTTTTCAAAATGGGTGGAGGCCGAGCATGTCGTCAAGATAACCAAGCACATAGTTATCAAATTTATATGGAAAAATATCTTGTGTTAATTTAGCATCTCTCGTAAGCTCATCTCGAACAATGGAATGCAGTTCTTAGAATGGAAGCTCAGAGAGGTGTGATGGATATGACATTTTATAGGGTTTCACTTCAGTGGCTTATCCGTAGAGAAATGGCCAAACAGAAGTCACCAATAGGGGAATCCTCAAAGGGCTCTGGGCTTGGCTCGACCATGCCGGAGGTAGTTGGATCGACGAACTCCCAAGCGTATTGTGGGCTTATTGGACCACACCTAGAGAGGCGACTGACATAACCCCGTTCCATCTGGTGTACAGGGTGAGGCAGTGGCGTCGATCAAAGTAGGAATAGAGTTTAACCGGGTACAACTCTACAATGATGGAAATGCCGATAGGAGGCTCATGGAGCTCGACTTGGCGGATGGAGTGCGAGATAAGGCCATCGTCCAGCTAATGGCATACCGACGGCACATGAAACAGAGCTACAATCGAAGGGTGATCTTGAGGTCATTCCAGGTCGACGACTTGGTATAGAAGAGAGTGAAGTCGGTCAGTAATGTCATCAAGCTAGAAGCCCCTTGGGAAGGACCATATAAAGTCATTCAGAAGCTCTGCTTAGGAGCTTATTATTTACAAGATAAAAATGGGAGAAATCTCGAGCGGCCTTAGAGCGCAAACTATCTCTAGCCCTATAGGACTGGGTGAGAGGTGTGTGATTAAGTTCAGATACATTTGTAGAAATGTTTGTTCCATGAATGCAGGAGAATATGAATGTTGGTGCGGGAAGCATCCGACGACTTGGTTGTTCCACATCGGAAGAAATAGTTTACCTAATGAGTCGGGCAACCGTGAGCAGAAGGGACTTAGTCCAAAAACATATAGAATGCCTTCGTATAGTAGCTTATGTATGTCGTACTTCTGACTAGTGAGATAAGCGATCGCTTGAGGTAGGTCGGCTCCCAACGATACTTGCGCAAAGCGGGAGGATTCATCAACTCCATTTGCCAGGTAGTCGAGAATGATGATCGCTGGGGAAGGTGAACAAAAAAGTAATATTCCTTCCTGTGCTTGTTGGAGGAAGGTAATTTATCAAAGAATACAGAGCCCACACAGGCTTGTATCAGAAAGGTTACCGCCTCAGATATCTTATGATAGCAAAAATAATGAAAAATATGAGGGATGAGTGGGATGCCGTACAAGAGAAATAAGATTACCACCCCAGACAAAAGCCTAAAGAAGTTCGACACTAACTGAGGTAAAGGAATATGAAAGTATCTATAGACTTCATAGAAGAAGGGGTGGATTGGGAAGTGCAGACCAACCAAAAATTTGTCTTTAAAAAAGGTAAGGTAGCCATCCAGTAATGTATGTGGGCATGCATATGCAGTGGGATTGATTATTTGGTAGTCATCGGGAATATTGTAAGACATTTGCATCTGCACTATTTCACCGCCATTATAATCTAACTTGGTGGATGTATACCATAAGTCGGCAATAGGAGGAGAAGGAGGAGAAGAGGCGACTATGGAGAAACAACGAAAAGAAGAGGTGGGAATGTCAACAAAAATCAAGGAGCGGACTAACAAAGGGAGAGAAAGCTTATGGAGAAATATCATCGGGGATGAACGATGAAGAAGAGAATCGGCAGAGAGCGTGCGCGAGGAAGAAGATGCGGTGAAGTAGGAGAACGACGATGAGTAAGGGTTTATAAACCCTGGGGATGGCTACTCTGGGCTGTCTGATTGAGGGCTATGGAAACAAAGCCAAGATCTAGCAGTTGAATTTGAAACAATGTTTGTCACATCAATTGCGGATATTCGCCTATCACATCAAACGTGCGATGACAGAAAGCGAGACACGTGGCGCTTAGCGACAAGGAGGCATTAATGAGGTTTAATTAAAGGGCATGGGTGGCATGCTCGACATTAATGACAAGAGATTTGCATAGTCTTTAAGAAATTAGGATGACGATTAGCAACCATTAAAAGACACTCACTCGCCAGAGGAAGCGGCAAGAAGTCAAAAAAAATGCTAAGTGCTGCCCCACGAGCTCCCCAGACGGACGGTGTGGATTGAGATACAGTCAAGCGACGGCTCTAAACCCATGGCATATAGCGATAGCCAAGCGGAACCTCTAAACTCATGGCGGGAAATGACTGTAGTATTCCATATAGCCAAGTGGCAGCTCTAAACCTAGGTCAGTGAGATATAGCCGAGCTAAACCCATGTCAATATGTGATAGCCGAGAGAAGGCTCTACATCCATTTTAGTAAGTGATAACCAGGCGACAGCTCTAACTCAGGGTAGAAATTACTTGCAGTATTCACCATAGCTGAGGGGCTATTCTAAAATTGAGAATGTCTGATCGGCCATGCAGGTCACCGAAGACACTGCTCGTCTAGTCAGTTGGACTTACAGCCTCCTTCGACTAGACTTAAGGGGAAGACTTGTGATACAGTAAATGAAGCCCACCAAGTATGAGTCAAAGGTGAGAACAACAGTCGACGTGGAGGTCAAAGTCAAGGCAGTCAAAGACAGGAAACTGCTTGATCACTGAAGCTGCCCAAGCAGGTGGTAACGGGACGAGCGGGCCTAAAGGGTCCGGTCGTCTCAAAACTCATCTGAGTAGATTGCTCATCCGACCGGGCCGACTATAGAGAGGACATTAGATGCTCACAACTGTGACGACCCTACAAGGGCTAGTCCAACCAGATCGTATGTTCGGTCACGCAAGGAACAACATACCGAGCCGAGCGACCATGGAGAAGTACAACTGAGATCAATCGGGTGGAGAATCCCGGCAGAGCGAGAGCCGCTCGGCTAAATAGTGGGACCCCTTGCTTAGTTCATTGTATCCTTCTGGGAGTTGGTGTCGCTGACAACAGAGCATGTGTAGGATCGATGACGTGCTAAAGGGGGGAGGGTGAATAACACTCGTAACTTTTTCACTCGTTTCGGAAAACACAAAGTAAATGCAGCAGAATAAAGAATGAAAAGACAAGCAATGCTAACAAGCTTTCTTTTACTTGGTTCGGAGCCTGTGGCGACTCCTACTCCAAGACCTGCGATTGTTGATCACTTACGTTGGGCAATCACTATAGATCCAGAAATAGGTACAAATATTAAGTACAATTGCAATATAATAAAGTTACCGACAACAATAGAAATAAAAGTCTTTCGTTGATTGTCGAAGTAGCATCGGAAAGAGCAGCAGTTGTTCGTTCTTGATCTTGGAATTGTTATTCTATCTGAAGATGCTGGTTGACTCTCCTTTTATAGCCGATCCAAACATGATCCAGATCCACTGATCTTGGGATCAATCTTTGACTCGAAGCTGATCGATCGACCGATCCAGGTGTTCAGTCGATCGAACCCTCTGAACCTGCCCAGCTTCTCGTCCACATGCTTCTGCCATATGGATAAGTCTTCATTCGGTCGACCGATCTCGCCGTTCGATCGACCAATTTAGCTAACCTTGCTTGCTTATCTAATCCGATCCACCCGGCCCGACCATGCCAATGCTATCCACCGATCAATCGGCTGAACCCTAGGTTCGGTCGACCGATCCTTCGGTTGAACCTGATCAGCTAGCTTGGAAGTCTACTCTGCTTGTTTGGAGGCTTGGTCAACCGATCCATGGTTCGGTCGACTGATCAAGGCTGAAACTCCAACCTGCAAAATGTTAGTTTCCTTGCAAAACAGAGTTAGACAAATAACAAGCAATATATGAAAATAGCCTTTGACAGCTTCGAACTATCTGGTTCTGATGTTTAGATTTTCTCCGAAAACCCTAGGTCGAACCGACGCATACTATTCCCTCAACGGGGAACATGCCCTCACCTACTCCTCTCAGGAGAAGTTACTTGTTGCCAGACCAGTCCTCTAAATTGACTGGACGTTTGCTCAGCGCCCGACTCGCCAAGACTTTCCGCCTAGGATTACTACCCACTAGTGTAGGACCGTTGCGGCCGGCTAGAAGGGGAGGTTGACTAGCCCTGTAAAAATAAAACACAACCCTTCCCGACTTTTCAAACTAACACTTGCATATAAAATAGAAAAAACAATAAATCAAAACAGAAAAAGACGAGGTTCCAAATGTTTACTTGGTTACAACCGGGGAGGTTGTTAATCCAAGGAAAATGATCGCACTACTATCTCCTTTAGGCGGAGAAGCCTCTTTTACAGCAATGTAGGCACAGAAAGAAAGAAGCTAATCTAAACAGTGGAAGCGCACAAGCGTTGTTACAATTTTTGAACTGATTTAAAAGCTTCTGGATCAAGGCTATATTTACAGCCTTGGTCGGGGCGCTTGGAAGGATTTCCGGGTGCACTTGGGGGATAAAACTTTATCCCTCAATGTTCAGATCACGTTTGATGCGATCTGGTCAACAAACCAGGTCTGGGCGCCCGGAAGGGTTCCGGGTGCCCCGGAGCATAAAGTCAACAGATGTTGACTTTTCATTCGAGGACCACTGCTCCGGTTCAGTTTGCCTCAATACGGGTCTTAAACTCCGGATCCGCTTATTTGGGTGATTTCTGCCATCCAGAAAAGGTGTCACCCGAACCCAACTTCCGGTCTTTTCGAGCGGGCTTCCCTCCGGCTTCTCGTCCCTCGGAATCACCGCGTGTTTTCTTCTCGTCCGCCGGCGTGCTCATCCGCAGTCTTCGTCCCTCGTACACACCGTATGCCGTCATTCTCGCTAGCTGCGTCTCTTGCTCCTCGAGCAGTCTTCCGCTCCGGCTTTCGTCCCTCGGAACCACCGCACGGTTCCTTCTCATCTACTGGTGTACTCTTCCGCAGCGCCTAGTCCCTCGAACGCACCACGTGTCGTCCTTCTCTTTAGTTGCGTCTTCCACTCGACTACCTGTGCTCCTAAGCTCCTACACACTTAGACACTAGGTTAGAACACACAGGATCTAACTTAACTTGTTGATCACACCAAAACAACCTTGGGGTTCCAACAATCTCCCCCTTTTTGGTATGAGCAACCCAAGTTAAGCTAGGGTAAAAATAGACATAAAATAAACTTAACTAAATTTGCAATTAAGTGCAAAAATAAAACAAGTTAAATTTTGGTCTACCCCCCCTAAACTTATACTTTTTCTTCTCCCCCTTTGATCACAAAAAAAATGGGGTTCCAAGTAAAATAATCTAAGACTTTGAAGAAATATTTCTAAAAAAGTTCTAAGTTTAAGAAAAATATGAAAAATTTTCTAAGTAATTTAAGCAGAAATTTCTAGTTTCAGGAAAAATTTTTTAACTTAGGAAAAAAATGATTTTTGAGAGTTTTTCAAAAAAAATTCTAAGTAAAAATATTTTTGAGATAAATTTTAAAAAAATTTCTAACTTAAATCTTTGAGAATTTGTAAGTTAAAAATATTTTTAAAAAATTTCTAAGTAAAAAAAATTCTAACTTAGGCAAAAATATCTTCTGAAAGTTTTTCTAAGTATAAAAGAAAAGTTTTCTAAGAAAGAAAAAACACTCAAGAATTTTTCTAAAAAAAATTTTAAGACTTTGAAATTTTTTTTTTTTTTGGGGGAAAAATGTTTGAAAAACTCTAAAAGCATTAATTAATTCCAATATTAATGCTTTATTAGTAAGTTAATTAAACATTTATTTCAAATATTTTGGCTTCCAGGTCGTGGCGAGGCACTAGGCCTTCTTGGTTATTGGAGCAACAACCACTTTCTTAGACAAAACCTCATAGAGAAATTCACTGTTTTAATTTTCTCACTGAAGGCGCTAATTTCGTTTAAACTTTAGACCAAGCAAGATTTAGGAACCCAATATAGGTTCCAGCCTCCTGGATTAACTAAATGTTTCTTAGGTACATATTTTCTTGAAATATTTCTAATTTGTCCCTGGTGATATCTATAATACTAATTTAAATTTTCTAAAATTAGATGAGCATGCATGAGTTTTCAAATTATCTACTTGAATTTTTAGATCTTTATTTTCTGATTTCAATTTCTCATTTTCTAATTTTGATTTGTCTAATTCTTCTAAGGGACAAAACTTAGCTAAAATTACTTTTAAATTTTTATTTTTATTTTCTAATTTATAGCAATTTTTTGTTAAAAGTTTAATGAACTTAAACATTTTGTCGGGAGGAAGAGATCGTATCTAACTTACCTTGTCGATCTCGTTGTCCGTTTCTCCCCCTGAACTGCTGCTTGCTTCCGACGTGGCTCCCCCTTTATCGATGCTCTCGATGCTCATTTCGGAAGAGCTTGACTCGCAGTCGTCGTCTTGATGACTTGCCATTAGAGCAAGTCCGGAGAATGCCTCGACTTCCGACTCCGACGACATATCGTCCCACGTTTCTTTTAGGGCCTTTCGTTTTTGGATAGGCTTCTTACCCTTCTCCTTATCCTTATTCTTAAGCTTGGGGCAGTTATCCTTGACGTGCCCTTCTTCGTCGTAGTGGTAGCAGCGGATTGTCCTTTTCTTCTTCCCCTGCGGATGGTTAGTAGATCTGGATTTACAGTTTCTTGAATCTTCTTACCATCATTACCATTTCCTCGTCGTGAAGAGAAGATTCCGACTCTGGTTCGTCTCTCGAAGCTTTGAGGGAGACGTTGTTCTTGGGCTCCTTCATTTCTGCACATCTTGACTCATGCAATTCAAATGTTGAAAAGAGTTCTTCTAACAAAATTTTTTCTAAATCTTTAGAAATGTAAAAAGCATCTACTAATGATGCCCATTTGGTATTTCTAGGAAAGGAATTCAATGCGTACCTGAGCGAATCTCGGTTACTTACCTTTTCTCCGAGATTCGAAAGTCCAGTAATGATTTCTTTTATTCTCGAGTGCAGATGCGCGACTGTCTCGTCTTCCCCAAGTCACAAGCTGGTGAGCTGATTGCGAAGCAGATCTCATCTAGCGAGCTTGGCTTTGGACATCCCTTGATGCAGCTCGAGGAACTTCTCCCAAAGTTCCTTTGCCGAGTCGTAGTTCCCGATTTTGTTGACTTCTTGAGGTGGAAGAACACTTAGCAGATGGTATTCTGCTTTGTCGTTCGCCACAAAGTCGCCCTGCTCCTTTTTCATCCAATTGTTTTTCTCCTTACCTTCCGGTGCTGTAAAATCAAATTCCATTGTAAGCATTAATTCAAAATCGGTGGTAAAGAATACCTGCATCAGCTTTTTCCAAGTGGCGAAATCCCCTTCGAATTTCGGTGGGTAGATGCTTGGTTCGACCATCTCGTTGTTTCGTTCGGTGGTTAGTCCTCCTGAAGCGCCTCGGCTCTGATACCACTTGTAGGACCGTTGCGGCCGGCTAGAAGGGGGGGTTGACTAGCCCTGTAAAAATAAAACACGACCCTTCCCGACTTTTCAAACTAACACTTGCATATAAAATAGAAAAGCAATAAATCAAAACAGAAAAAGACGAGGCACCAGATGTTTACTTGGTTACAATCAGGGAGGTTGTTAATCCAAGGAAAATGATCGCACTACTATCTCCTTCAGTCGGAGAGGCCTCTTTTACAGCAATATAGGCACAGAAAGAAAGAAGCTAATCTAAACAGTGGAAGCCCACAAGCATTGTTACAATTTCTGAACTGATTTAAAAACTTTTGGATCAAGGCTATATTTATAGCCTTGGTCGGGGCGCCTGGAAGGGGTTCCGGGCGCCTTGGGGGGATAAAACTTTATCCCCCAATGTTCAGATCGCGTTTGATGCGATCTGGTCAACAAACCAGGTTTGGGCGCTCGGAAGGGTTCTGGGCGCCCGGAATGGTTCCGAGTGCCCCATAGCCTAAAGTCAATAGATGTTGACTTTTTCATCCGAGGACCACTGCTCCAGTTCAGTTCGCCTTGGTCTGGGTCTTCAACTCCGGATCCGCTTTCTTGGGTGATCTCTGCCATCCGGAAAAGGGCTCACCCAAACCCAACTTCCGGTCTTCTCGAGCGGGCTTCCCTCTGGCTTCTCGTCCCTCGGAATCGCCGCGTGTTTCCTTTTCGTCCACCGGCGTACTCATTCGCAGTCTTCGTCCCTTGGACGCACCGCGTGCCATCCTTCTCGCTAGCTGCGTCTCTTGCTCCTCGAGCAGTCTTCCGCTCTGACTTTCGTCCCTCAGAACCATCGCACGCTTCCTTCTCGTCCGCCGGTGTACTCTTCCGCAGCGCTTCGTCCCTCGGACGCACCACGCGTCGTCCTTCTCATTAGTTGCGTCTTCCAGTCAACTACCTGTGCTCCTAAGCTGCTGCACACTTAGACACTAGGTTAGAAACACACAGGACCTAACTTAACTTGTTGATCACACTAAAACAACCTTGGGGTTCCAACAACTAGGACCTAGGGTTACCTCCCCCTAGGGTTTTCCACCTACCTAACCGTAGCTAAGACTTTCCGTCACCTAGGGTTACTGTCCCCTAGGACCTAGGGTTTTCCACTTGCCTAACCGCAGCTAGGACTTTTCATCACCTAAGGTTACTGCCCCCTAGGACTTAGGGTTACCACCCCCTAGGACTTAGGGTTGCCTCCCCTAGGGTTTTCCACTTGCCTAGAATCCACTAGGACTTTTGCCTAAGACAACTTAGGACCTTTCTGCAAGCTCAATTAACCTTGTTAGATCACAAGACAACTTAACTTTGAACCCTTTGCCATAATCAAAACTTAAGTTCGATCATCTGATGCTCCCTACACCAACAATCTCTGCCTTTTTGATTATGAAAACTTAGTTCAAAGTTAAGTAAAATATAACAATAATTAAAGAAATTTTAGCATGAGCATAAATATAATAACTGGTAAAAAAAATCCCTTATGCTCCCCATTTCATAAAAATTATGTTTAACTCTTAACTTTAAGTTTTCTCTCCCCTTTTGACATAAATAAAAAAGTAATATAAGTGGAGAGAAAGTTGTTTGACAAAAATGTTTTTATTCTGCTTAACTTTAAGTTCCCCCTGAAGGGTAGTACTTAAAAAAAATTTAGCTAATTTTTAAGCATTGAAAGTGAGTTTGCTTTTTCAAAAAACTTAGCTTTGAAAATAATTGCTTAGAAAAATACTTAGCTTTTTTCAACAAAAACTTAGCTAAACTTAAAAAAACTTAGCTAATCTTAAGTTTTGAAACTGTCTTAGCTTTTTCCAAAAAAAACTTAGCTAACTTTTATCTTTGAAAATAATTACTTTGACAAACACTTAGCTTAATTAAAAATACTTTATTAAGTACTTTAACTTTTTGAAATAACTTGGCTTTTAAAAAGACTTAGCTTAATTAAAAAAACTTTATTAAGTACTTTAACTTTCTGAAATAATTTGACTTTTAAAAAGACTTTGATAAATATTTAGTTAAGTACTTATCTTAAAAAAAATTTTGATAAAAGCTTAGCTTAAGTACTTAGCTTAAAAAAATACTTTTTTAAAAACTTTTTAAAAAATATTTGAACTTACTTTTTCAAATAAGGTTTATTTTTAAAAATAGAAAAAAACTAAACTTTTTAAACATTTACAAAATTAACTTTAAAATCTTGAAAAACAATGCTTTAATTAAAAATTAATGCCTTAAACTTCTTTGCACTCTCCCTTAATTAATACCAAAAATAAATAAATGCTTTTTAGGGTATCCTAGAGTCCAAACATGTAAAATAAATATAAAAATTATTATTTATTTTCCTAATTTTTCATCTCGCCAATTCTAGGTTATCAAGTATGTTCAGCTTATAAGTTTATGTGAGATTGAGTTAAATATTTATGAAATTGAAGAATAATGAATTTGAAAAAAAAAGTTAAGTTAAATTTGGATTTCAATTGAATTTTGAATTTCAGAATATTTAAGTTTAAATTTTAGAATTTAAAATTAATTAATTAATTAAGATTTTAATTATATTTTTTAAAAATGGATCATGATTTGAAAATTAATTATGATTTGAAAATTAATAATCAAATAATTAAGATTTTGAAAATTAAGATTTTATAATTAATTAGATTTTGAAATTAGTTAAGATTTTATAATTAATTAGATTTTGAAATTAATTATGATTTTTAATTGAGTTAGCTTTAATTTAATTAATTTAGGTTTGATTGACTACTTTAAACCTATGTCCATCTCACCCTTTTCTAAATTTTCAATCAAGGAACCTTAATAGTTTTGTAAGATGGTTAATTTAATCTTTAATTTAAATTCTAATCTAAGGATTGATCAATATTTGAGTTAGACTAAGGTTTAATAGTTAGTCAATTAAATATTTATTTCAATAATTGACTTCCAGGTTATGGCGAGGCACTAGGTATTCTTGGGTATTGGATCATCAACCACTTCTAGATAAAGCCTTTTAAAGAAATTGAATATTTAATTTTCTTCCTGAAAAATCCTAGGTCTAATTAGTCAAGCGTATATCAAGCCTAAGTCCTTATCTACTCTAGTCTAACTATGAATAATAAAAAGCAATAAATCAAACATCATATAATTCTATTTTATGATAAAAATGGTCCTTGTATTGGCTCCCCCGGGATCATAGTCTCGATAAGGTCTATCAAGGTAATAGATTTGATCCTTGGGAATCCAATATTGGCCAAGTCCAGCTTGATTAGTTAAGTTAGACTTGGGGACCCATGCTTGGACTATGTTTTCTATTTGATCAATTTACAAGAGACAAATAAGATTTGAATTTATGTTTAGCCTTATATCCAAGTCCAGATCGGTTGTATACGACCCTTTGTTTTCCAAGAATTAGGTCAAGGTTCTTGGAACCCCAAGTGAATCGTTCCAATGAGTCCTTGAGTTCTTTGACCTGAGTTTTTAAATTGGAATTCTCTTCCTGAACTTGCTCAGTTAAAGAGCTCGAGTTAGTCACTTCCTTAAGGGTTGTTACCTCCTTTTGGAGTGACTTGACCCAGACGTTAGATTTGGCCAGCTTTCTTAATGAATGTGCAACTAAATTTTGTAAGTCATCTATCTAAGTATCAGAAATTAGGGAACTTACAATGTTATTTGGCCTTTCAGAAATGAATATGGATCTGTGGCTTCTCTCAGACTCGGTTTCCGATTCGCTCTCAGTTTTATACTTGGACTCGGTTTTGGCAACGTACGCTTTTACCGGTAGAGCGAGGAAGCTTGTTTGCTTGTATTCTTCTTCATTCGACTCTTTCGATTACTAGACTACGTTGCCTTCAACGCCTTCCTTTTTCCTTACTTCTGGTTTGGATAGTTAGGCTTGTAGTGTCCCTTCTTATTGCAGCCATAGCAGATAACTCCAGACTTGACCTTCGTGTTCAATTGAGTTACCTTCTTCTTCTTAAGTGCTTTCCGAACTAGTTTGACTAGTTCGGTGGTGATATCATCTTCGTCTGAGTCTAATTCATCTCTGGACTTGGGTTCGATCTAGTACTTCTTCATGGTTTCCTTCGTTTTGCTTGTACTTACAACAACGTAATACTTTTCTCAGCCGAGCGTGCATTAATCTGTTTGTGTAACTTAAAATTGGAAAATAATTTATCTAATCTAATAATTGAAAGATCCTTAGATACTTTGTAAGCTCTATCATCGATGCCTTGGAAAAGCATTTAGTGCGTACCTGATGACATTGTGATTCTCCAATTTTTGTCCGATCGCGTGGAGGCCGTTCAACAGATCTTGGATTCAGGCGTGTAATTGACTTGTTGATTCTCTGTTCTGCATTTTGATGTTATGTAATTTGTTTAACAACAAATCTTTCTTACATACCTTAGCATCAGAGGTTCCTTCATGAAGTTTGATCAACTTTTGCCAGAGATTCTTTACACTGCTGAATGGTCGAACTCGATTTAGCTCATCTTTGGTTAGTTCGCATTGTAGGGCTCGAGTTGCCTTTGCATCAGCCTCTATCTTTTTCATCAGGTGTGTGACCCAATTTTCACATGACATAGGTGCTCCGGTGCTGTCGACTAGTGGAGAGAAGCTTGTTTGAATGATGATCCACATCTCTATCCCTGTCTTCAGATAATACTCCATTCGGCCCTTCCAGTAGCTGAAGTCTTCATCGGAGAAAAGAGGCGGACGAGCTGTGCTGTAGTCTTCTTGGTGGGCCATTAAAAGGAGAAATCTCGCCTACAATAAGAAAAATAATGAATGTTCCAAGACTTGGTCTTGGATTAGTAGTGCGGGAGAAAATAAAATATTTTACTAATTTTAAAAAAATAATAAAATAATAAAAAAATATTATTACAAATTTTGGTAAATACGATATTTTACTAATACTTATGGTGAAAAGATGAAAATAATTTTTTCAAAAAAAAATTAGAGGGAAAAAACGAAAGGCCTAGCTCTGATACCAATTGTAGGATCGATGACATGCTAGAGGGGAGGGGGTGAATAGCACTTGTGGGTTTTTTACTCATTTCAGAAAACACAAAGTAAACGCAATAAGAATGAAAAGAAAAGCAACACCAACAACCTTTCTTTTACTTGGTTTGAGCCTATGGCGCCTCCTACTCCAAGGCCCGCGATCGTTGATCGCTTACGTTGGACAATCGCTATAGATACGAAAATAGGTATAGATATTAAGTACAATTGCAATACAATAAAGTTACTGACAACACGAGAAATATAAATCTTTCATCAATTGTCGAAGTAGCATTAGAGAGAGCAGCAGTTGTTCATTCTTAATCTTGGAATTATTGTTCTATTCGAAGCTGTTGGTCGACCTCCTTTTATATCCAAGCCAGATCTGATCCAGATCCATTAATCTCAGGATCAGTCTTTGACTCGAAGCTGATCGATCGACTGATCCAGGTATTTGGTCGATCGAACCCTCTGAACCTGCCTAGCTTCTCGTCCACATGCTTCTGCCACCTGGATAAGTCTTCGTTCAATCAACCGATCTCACAGTTCGATCGACCGATCCCACTGACCTCGCTGGCTTATCTAATCTGATCCACCCGGCCTAACCATGTCGACGCCTATCCACCGATCAGTCGACTAAACCCCAGGTTCGATCGACCGATCCTTTGGTCGAACCCTATCAGTTGGCTTGGAAGTCTACTCTGCTTGCTTGGAGGTTCGATCGACCAATCCCCGGTTCGGTCGACCGATTAAGGATGAAACTCCATCCTGCAAAATGTTAATTTCTCTACAAACAGAGTTAGACAAATAACAAACAACATATGAAAATAACTTTTTGATAGCCTTTAGACTGTCCGGTTCTGACTTTCAGATTTCCTCCAGAAGCCCTAGGTCTAACCAATGCCAGACCGATCCTACTATTCCCTCAGCGGAGAACACGTCCTCACCTACTCCTCTCAGGAGAAGTTACCTATTGCCAGACCGATCCTCTAGACCGACCGGACTTTTGCTCAGTGCCCGACCCGCGCAAGACTTTCCGCCTAGGGTTACCACCCCTTTGGACCTTGGGTTACCTGCCTCTAGGATTTTCCACCTGCCTAACCGCAGCTAGGACTTTCCATCACCTAAGGTTATCGCCCCTAGGACCTAGGGTTACCACCCCCTAGGATTTTCCACCTACCTAACCGCAGCTAAGACTTTCCATCACCTAAGGTTACCGCACCTAAGACCTAGAGTTACCTCCCCCTAGGATTTTCCACCTGCCTGGAATCTACTAGGACTTTTACTTAAGACAACTTAGGACTTTCATGCAAGGTCAATCAACCTTGTTAGATCACAAGACAACTTAACTTTGGACCCTTTGTCATAATCAAAACTTAGGTTTGATCGTCTAGTGCTCCTTGTATCAACAACATGGTTAACAGATAAATCATACGATGGAAGCTTCCACTGTCATGTCAAGGATTTGCACGCCTTGTTAAGGAATGATGTCAGAGACACTTTTCTGATATGTCTTTTCATAGGACACTTGGAAAAGTGTGCATGTGCCTTAAGAAATGTGCACATTTGCTACTGGAGCCCTATATAAAGGGGGCCCATGCACTGACAGAGGTATGCGTTATTTGTGATTAGTCTCCTGTTGTTGCTATAGTTCTTTGCCATTTTTCTACTATTCCAGTGACTGACTTGAGGGTCAGAGGGTCAATGCCGGGGACCCCTTCCCTGGCCCAACACTGACATTCTTGGTTTTACAAAGTGGAGCGAAGTCTTCACAAGGTCAACTACTGAGCCATATCCCCAGCCAATTGTCTTCACCGTTTTCGGACAGTATCAAGCTCCTTGAATGATAATTTTTTGACTTGTTGAAATTAGGGATTCAAGCTTCAAAACTTCATCTTCCTCTAGCTCGTTGCCCTCTCAGTGATTAGTCCAATGAAGAGCGACCTCGCTCTGATACAACTTGTTAGAACACTCTGGGAGCTAGAGGGGGTGATTAGCTTCGATCACTTCATTGATGATTATTGTAGTGGGAAACTCGAAGCAATCACTAATACTCGGATTTACTTGGTATCCACCTCTTTGACGTAACTAATCCAAGGATCCAGACAGTGCACACACTCTACTATAAAGAATGCTCCTTCTTAGAAATAATCTGGAGGTGGAGAAACCTCGTAGAAGCACAAATACAAGAAATGCAAACAAGAGACGCTAACTAGGTTACAAAAAAAATTGAAAACAACTTTACAACATGAACCTTTGCTTTGCTTGTTTTTTCTTGCTTGGAATAGCCTCTTAGTGGTGGAAAATACAACAGCACTGTTCTCCCAAATACCCAAGAACCGACGACCAAGATGTGTGTGAGCGTTCCATTTAAAGCTTCGTGAAAACCCTTTTCTAGGGTTCACTCAATACCTCTAATCAATTAAGTTTTTCCCTAATTGATTGTCACGCTAGCCAATCATTCGAACACCTGCAAAATGACTCTTTTTCCAGACCCTAATCGATTAGTGAGTCACCCAGATTCAAAGAGTCTTAATCAATTACCCAATCGATTCTGCAACTCTCTGTTTGTTCATGAAAAGACATTAATCGATTAGCCGAATTGATTAAGATGATTTCTTCAATAGACTCTTCCTTCTCATGACAAAACACTACCTAATCGATTAGCAGTAGTTGAATTGATTAGGCTAATCGATTCAGCCATTATTTTTGTGATTTATCTTCATGAAGCTTCCAATCGATTAGGAATCCATCCTAATCGATTAGAGCGGCCTTAATCGATTATTCCAATTGATTAAACTCGGCCCAATCGATTACCCTAATTGATTATCTAACTTTAACTTGCTTGATCCAAGTTTAGGGTTCCCTTCCGGTCAACCGTGACCTGTTGAGGCTTTCTCGCTAACTGTCCAGTCAACATTTTATCCACTTAGACTTTGCCAACTTACCGTTGAACTTTCAATCACCAAGTGAAGTCCTTCTTGATCCACTTGGATTTTCCTCTTGCCTAACTGTAGTTAGGACTTCCCTTTACCAACGTGTGATCCTCCTTAATCCACTTGGACTTTCCTTTTCCTAACCACAGTTAGGACTTTCTTTTGTCTCCTTGACACACTCAGACTTTCCTTTGTCTGATAATAGTTAGGATTTTGCTTTGCCAACGTGTTGTTCTCCTTGACATTCTTAGACTTTTCTTTGCCTAACCGCAGTTAGGATTTTTCAGTTAAGTATTCAATCCTTCATGACCTACTGGACTCCCATATCACATATAATTGAATATCCGGTCAACCTTGATCTATTTAACCTCTTCTTACATATTATCCAAATATCAAAACTCAAACTCAAATCAACTTGAGCTTATTTAAACTGATCAATCTTGATTTGATGATGATTACACCAACAATCTCCTAATATCTATGATAAATTTTATGTATGTGTCAATTACTTTAAAATCATAAATTTTAAAAATCTTCTGATCGTTATTATTAATGACTTCAATATAATATTTCTAGATATATATATATATAATCCAAAACGCTTCAAAAATCTATAGTATTTGGAATAAATCCAATCAAAATTCTCTAAATTCATTAATAAGTTTTAGTACGTGTTAAGCTGTGGCACATGTAAAAGAAGAAGAAAAAGTGGAGTCTCAAGTTTAACTAAAAAAAGTATTAATAGAGGGGTAAAATAGAAATTAGGTTGATTTTTTTTTTTTTTTTTGAAAAATATGAAATCTAAGTGTACTTTGTATGTATTTGAAAATTTTAACTGCATCATTTGGGAATTTACCGAAAACAAAGTGTCATGGAGGAGTTAGAAAGTTAACGTAGATAAGGGCCGGGTGTGGTCCCATGACAATAGCAGAACAGATGTTTTGATTAGTTTATTGAGTATTTATGTTTGTTTACAACTCTTTAAAATAAAAAAGAGTAACGTGTGTAGTAAACCTACTATTGATGTTTTTTTATCTCTTTCTCTTCTGTGGTGGATGATTCACGTACAGCATGTGCTGTGTTTGCATTTTCAGGCACCATGGGAGCTGATTGGAGGGAGTTTTCTAAAGTACTGCCAAACCATTCTACCAGATGTCGAGAGACCTCCAATCGCTTTCTGAATCCACTGAAGCAAATGCCAAGTGGTGAAATCTTGATCCTAGTAGTAAAACATGAATACGTTCATCCTCAGTATCTTTGTCAATTCGTCTCAGGATCAACACGGAGGAGATAAATCACGGACAATTACTAACCTTTGGAATAGACCAACACATAAGGGAGACATTTACCTCGGATTTATCGAGATTCGAATCTCAGATCTTATTATAATAATACTTCATGCGCTAACCACTAGATCCATCCGAGAATGAAATCCTGATCCTATCTATACAGGAGAATGCTTTAATTTGTACTTACTAATTAGATCGACTTGCCCAAAGAGATAAACTAGCTAGCTCGGATCATTTGGGTTTTCCTTTCTTTATCAAACTTTAATACATTTGGACCTTTTCAACCTATTTGTAGTTTCTGTGATGTTCCAACGCTGAATATTTGACACTTGTCAAAATATCACATATATATATTATTCCTAAAGCCTCTTAGGACATAAAACACCAATTGAGAAGTACTATTCTTAATTGATTTTCAGTATCACTGCAAGATAATCAAGATGATAACTATGAAATTCTGAACATCATTGCAATTCAGAATTAATCTTATTGTCTGAAATTTGTCATCTCTGCCGATGACAAAGGTTTGTTGTTGATTAAATTACGGTGCATCGATCCTGTTCGTATGCGACGACAGCGAAGGCGTTGTTTGTTCTTGGCTTTTCCACGCAAGCAGAAGGCGACTTGGCCTGCATTTTAGTGCCGATCAGTCGTGGAAAGTACAACGGACGCATTGCAATAATTAATATTATAATTATACGAGCCATGCAGAATATGTTTATGCATGCAACAACTGATAAAGAAAGCTCATCAAATGTTATATATATAGTGACTGCTCGGTAAACACGCAATTGTCAATTGACAATTGACAATCGACAGATTAAGTGATTTTTAATAAAAATCTATTTAGATTCATTTTTTTTAAAAAAATATTCAATAAAAATAAATTTAGATAATGAGTATTAAAATATTTAAATAAATTAGATTTGATACCTCTGCGAATCATATTTAATTTCCACATATTGCTTTAATGAAATTAGATGATTTTAGAGATAGAGCATCTCGAGCTTTTTAATATTTGAATTTATATATCTTTTTACATCTCAAATATGATGAATAATATATTGATCATCAATAATAAGCTCAAAATTATTTATCAGTAAATTTGAATTTGCCCTCTCCTACCTTGATCGATGAACTTGATCCCTCCGTTTGAATCGTAAGTTAAAATGATTGAGATTTGAGAATTACAAGATGAGAATAGAGAAATTGATGTAAAAATAAAATAAACTGGGGTGTTTATACACTTAGGGAAAAACTTAATCAAATATCTATCATTCAAAATGAAAAAAAGAGATAATTTGTGGATCCTCTGTTGGGTTGCGTTGTCATAGCTAGGTGGTGAATAGACGCGTATTATTTCATGTTGTTAGATCATCATCATCATCCTCATCTACAAGATGTTAGTAGCACAATGAAAATATAACCAAACAAATACAAAAACAACAATATAAAATTTTACGCAGTTCAAATCTCTCGGTTCCTACTACACCGCTTATGATTTGTCTATGGATTAGACCTAGTAACACCACTATACTTTCTCTCTAATGACACCTTCCAATGGTAGATAACCTCTTACAATTTTTGTTCTTACACTAAATAAAAAAATACAAACAAATACAATAATAAAAATGCAGGAAAAAGAATTTTTTGTTCGTTTGCTTTCGATCGCCAAGAGCTGCTCATAAATGTCTTGTAATGCGGTACTCTCCCTTGAATTGATCATAAGCAATGGATGAAAACATCCACGAAATTAGCTTTTACAAGCTTTCTATTCGAGTTTATTTGCTTACCATCAATTGACTCAACTGTAATATGCTGTTTGTTTCATCTGGATTTGGACTAGCTCATTTAATTTGTTGACTAACTCATCAGTTGATTGTTATTTACCACCAGTCAACTCAACTATGATAAGTCGTTCATTTTACTTGGATATGGACCTGTTCGTCTACTGATTGGTTTATCAGTTGATGTGTAATTCATATCCTTAGATTGAACCTTAGTTTTATTAGTACAATTGACCTTTAGTTAAGATTGATCAAACTTGGTTGACCAAGCTTAGTTGAATTTTGATGTTTGATTAATATATTTATTGTTTGAGCAAAAAGTCAAGTAGGTCAAAATTAATTAAATATTTGATGGTGAAAAAGTTAAATAAGTCACGGTTGATCAGACACTTAGTAATTGAAAGTTCAACAGAGAGTTGGCAAAGACGAAGTGTAAGAGAGTCATGAAGGACTAGATATTTAGTAAGGGTGAAATCCAAGTGACTCAAGGTTAATCAGACATTTGGCAATGGCGAAGGTTCTAACGGGTCATAGTTGACTGAATGTTAGGTAGAAGATAAGAAATCCAAATAGATCTATTAGCATATCAATCTCTAGTTAAGCTTGACCATGAGTTTACTCAAGTTTCAATATTTGATCAATGTGTTAGTTGGTTGAGTAAATGCAAAGTTGGTGATGATTGACCAAATACTGAATGAAAACCTTAATAGGTCATGAAACAGATGGTAGTTGAGTGAGGGAAGTCTTAACATCTTATGGTTGATTAGATGTTAAGCATAAAAAGAGAACTCCAAATAGATCAATGAGACCGAATGTTTGGCAATAATGAAGTCTCAACATATCAAAGTTGATTGGAAGTTGACAATGAAGGTCTCGACATGTTAAAGCTGATCGGATGTTGAGCAAAGGAAGTCCCAGTAAATTGAAGTTAATCGAATACCATATAAAATGATAATTCATCCTTGGAAAGGCTGAAACAAAGTTATCAATCGATTGATAGGGTATATTAATCGATTGATAAATCCTAAACCCTGAATTTGGAGTTTGAGGGGCTCTAAGGGGTTTACTGTACAATCAGTTGATTGATGATTTGATTAATTGACTGGTAAATGTTAGGACACTCCGGTGAACTAGAGGGGAGGGTGATTAGCTCCAATCGCTTCGTTGATGATTTGTTACAGCGAAAACTCGAAGTAAATGCTAACACACTTGATTTTACTTGGTATCCACCTCCTTGAGGTGAATAATCCAAGGGTCCACTCTCTTTACTTATAGTACGCTATGAAATCCTCCTCTAAGAAGTGGAGAAGCCTCATACAAGTAAATACACAAGTGAATACGAGATACAATAAAAAATACAACAAGAATAAGGAAATATATACAACAATGAAGGACCTTTGCTATTGATCTCTTGTTGTTGTGGATCGCCTCTTAATGCTTGGAAATACAGCAACACTTTGCTTCGAGAACCTTCAAGAGCTAGCGGAAAGAATCGAAGAAGAAGTGTTGCGTTTGAATCTTTGTCATCACCTTTATATCTAGCAGATTAGGGCTCCCAGTCGATTGGTCTTACCCTCAATCAATTGTCATATTATAACCGAGTGCATCCAGCCGTCTAAACCTCATAATGGCTCTTGTATGTGTCTCCCAATTGATTACCTGATCGATTAAGAGCTTCTTGATTGATTACCCAATCGGTCAAGAATACCTTTGTGCTCTCACGAAAACTCCTCTCAAACGATTGCCCAATCGATTACTCGGCTTCAATCAATCGATCACCCGATCCATTCAGAAGCCTATTGTTAATTCGCTTTGTGAACTTCTCCCAATCGATTAAGCACTTTCATAATCGATTCAGCACAAAGAACACTATACTTCGCAAAATCCCCTTTCAATTGATTACCTAATTGATTGACTTCAGGGTGAATCGATCACCTGATCGATTCACCGCGTACGCGTCGCACAGAGATGCTTTCAATCGATCAGCTAATCGATTGATGCAACTCTCAATTGATCACTTGATCGATTGCCCAACCCTAACTTGCTTAATCCAAGTCTAGGATTCTCTTGCCTAATCTCCGGTCAACCGTGACCTATTGGGACTTCTCCGCCAAGTGTTTGGTCAACCTTTTAATCCACTTGGACTTTGTCAACCTTATGTTGGACTTCTAATCACCAAATATGGTGCTCCTTAACTCACTTAGATTTTTCTCTTGTCTAACCGCAGTTGGACTTAACCTTGCCAACGTGCAATCCCCCTTGACCTACTTGGACTACCCTTTTCTTAACCGTAGTTAGGACTTTCCTTTGTCAACGTATAATCCTCCTTGATCTACTTGGACTTACTTGTCTCATCATAGTCCGGACTTTCCTTGCTAATGTGCTGTCCTCTTTGACCCATTTGGACTTTTCTTTCCAATGTGTGATCCTCCTTGACCCACTTGGACTTTCCTTATCAACGTGGGGTTCTCCTTGACCCACTTGGACTTTCCTTTGCCTAACTGTAGTTAAGAATTTTCTCTCTAACGTGCAGTCCTCCTTGACTTACTTAAACTTTCCTTTGCCTACATTCGGTCCTCCTTGACCTATTGGACTTTCCTTTGCCTAACCCTCAAGTTAGGACTTGCCTTACCTAACCTTCAAGTTAGGACTTTACCAGTAAAGTATTGGTCCTTTATGACCTACTTGACTTCTCTCTTATATGCCCCACAATATATTGTTCAAACAAGTTGTCTATAACATATTATCCAAACATTGAAACTCAAACTCAACTCTACTCAAGCATAGTCAAACTGGTCAACCTTGACCCAGAGAATGATTGCACTAATAATCTTTCCCTTTTTGATGTTTGACAATATGTTAAGTTAAGATAACCCATATTAGCCCAACTCCAACTTCATCCCATGCTCAAAGTATGAATGTGAATTTTTAACTTAAACCCTACATTTTCTCCCCCTTTGACACACATAAAAAACTCTTCCCCTTAAGAGTCAATTTTGTCAAAGGAAACACAATAAAAGTCTCATACCTTTCATTGTATCTGATCCTGTCCAAAAGTCGAAGAGACGGATGCTCGGGACGTGGCACTACTCTTGCTGACCTCCGGTGGACTTCACTCCCGCCTGCAACATAAGCAGCGTCAGTTTCGAGCCAAGGAAGGGGTCCCGGCGATGGCCCTTTGACGCTCAAGTCAGTCTCCGGCGAAGAAGAAGAAGTGAGAACTGTAGCGCAACAGTAGAAATAGCAAGAAAGGCATACCTCCGTCAATGCTTAGACCCCCTTTATATAGATCCCCGGGAGCGCGCATGCATGCTTCCCAAGGCTAGCACACATCTCAAAGTTTTTCCTGAAAAGACGTATCAATAAAGTGCCCCTGACACAATACCTTAACGGGTCAAGCATATCTCTGAAATGACAGTGGAAGCTTCTACCGTACGATCTTGTCTGACCATGCTGCCTATCAGCAACACTAGCTCCCAAAAGGATGTCGAAGGATACCTTGCTGCGTCTGTTGCTTGGCCGAGCGAAATGGCTGCTCGACCGGAATTCTGCTATCCTCGCACTGTTTGTTGTCCTGCCGAGCGAGATAGTTGCTCGGCTGAATGTTTGCTGTCCAAGTGTCATCTGTTGTCGGGTCGAGCGGGATGACCGCTTGGTTGGAAGCCCACTGCCCATATGCTTGATTGACAGGTTGAGCGTGATAGTCGCTCGGTGGATAGTTCACTATCTACGTGCTCAGCCAATGTCGAATCTACTACTAGGCTGAGCGGAGGTGCCGCTCAGCTCGACTTCTGTACGTCCCTTGAGCGTCGGTTTGATTACTCCGTACGCGTGGTTGGAATATGCCTTGCCCAACCGGTCAACACGGTCCACTCATTGACCCTCTTGACTTTGACCTCCATCGCGGCCACAGGGTGGTGCCCCTCATCATCACCGCTTTACAAGCCTCCCCTTTAAGTCTAGTCGAAGGAGGCTGTAGTCTGATTAACTGGACAATTGGGTGAGCAGATTCCCTTTCGGTCGGACTTCGCTACTGCGTGACCTCCGATCAGGGTAGGCTCGATCCTCGCCGATCGACCTGTTAAAGTTTGTTGAATGGGCATAAGTACGCTCTCTCTATCTAATTGGCCTGACGGAGGCTCGCACTTGTAAAAATTTTCTGGAGAATTCCTCGGGCGAGCGCGGGCTATGCTGACGTCACCCCGATTTCTTGGGAATCATGCAAATCCCCTCTTATTAAGGCTGAACAGGTTCCCACGCCTACATTAATTGCCGACCCGTGGTAGCATGTTATGTGTCATGCCCATCGTCGTCGCACGCCTGACGCGACAGCCGTGATGTGACACTTGGTGGTTTGAATTCAATAGTGAGATCTTGGCTTGGGTTTCCGCGACCTAGATCAGACAACTCAGGTTGGTCGAGCCTGGGGTTTATAAGCCCGTCGCATCGCCGCCTCCTCTACGCGTCTGTCTTCCTCGAGTGCTCCCAGTGACCTTCGTGTTCTGCTTCTATGCGATTTTCTTCTGCGATCCTTTGCGCTCCTCCCTCGGCGATCCTTTCCCAATAAGCTTTCTTCCTAATCAAGTCTTCTTTTGAACTCTTCGGCCTTTCTTCCTAGTCTGACGACTTTTCGGTGGCCTTTTTTCCTATTTCGCTTGCATTTCTCCCTTCGACTCCTTTTTTTGTCTGCTTTTACGATGGCCATCTCCTCTCAGCCACTTGATCCTGTCCCTCAAAATTGGTACATGTCCATTGAGTATAGGTTTGATGGGGATGACGCTAAGTGTTGGTGTGGGAAGCATCCGACGGTTGAACCTGTGTTTTGATTATATCAAAGGGTTCAAAGTTAAGTTATTTTGTTATTTAATGAGTTTGAATGAGATTGTAGGAAAGTCCTAAGTGTACTTAGGCAAAAGTCCTAGCTGCGGTTAGGCAGGTAGAAAAACCTAGGGGGTGGTAACCCTAAGTCCTAGGGGTGGTAACCCTAGGTGAGGAAAAGTCCTAGCTGTGGTTAGGTAAAGGGAAAATCCTAGGGGGCGGTAACCCTAGGTTCTAGGGGGTGGTAACCCTAGGCAAAAAGTCTTGGCAGGTCGAGAGCTTCAGGTAAAAGTCCTAGAGTCAAGGATTCTATGTGGAAAGTCCTAGTGTCGCGAACTAGGTGGAAGACTGGACGGGTCATGGAGCGAATGTCTAGCAGAAAGTCCTGAAACCTCGAGCGCTGAGCAAAAGTCCAGTCGGTCTGGAGGACCGGTCAGGCAATAGGTATATTCTCCTGAATGGAATAGGTGAGGATGTGTTCTCCGGTGAGGGAACAGTAGGCATCGATTCGACCTAGGGGTTCCGATTGGAAATCCGAAGTCTGAACTAGACAGTCTGATGACTGTCAATATTTATCTTAATCTTATTTTATTATGCATAACTCTGTTTTGCAGGATATATTTTGTATTTTGGACTAACACATCTTGTAAGGAGCAAAAAGGATGTAAAGCCTCGGATGAACAATACCCGAGGCGCCCTCCATGGAGCTTGGAGGCGCCTCGGGTGCACTTGCCAAACACCTCCGCGCAACAGGGTAGAGGGCGCTCTCCATGGAGTTGGAGGTGTCCTAGATGCTGGTGGAGGGCGCCCTCCATGGAGTTGGAGGCGCCCTCAGGCGGATAAGCGGTGACTAGTTCGAACTCATCCATGCTGCGGTTTTGGTGGTATTGAGGGTGCCCTCCATGGTGTTGGAGGCGCCCTCCATGGGCTACTTAAGCCTAGTTCGAGCAGCAGCAAGAAAACAACATAAACTCACGATCTTTTCTCCGTGTTCTACTCAAAGGACGATCCGACAAAGCTGTAACAAGACTCCGACGACCAGAAGCTTCAAGTTTACTGTTCTTAGTAGTCGATATAATTTTTATTACTGCTTTAATATTGTACTAGAAATTGTAAAGAATTTTGGGCTTATAGTGATTACCCACCGAAAGCGATCAACGATCGCGAGCCTTGGAGTAGGAGTCGCCACAGGCTCCGAATCAAGTAAAACCAACGTGACATTTCTTTTATTGCTTTTATTCCACTGTTTATTATTTGATTGCATTAAATGAACTAAATTGCCACGAGCGTTATTCACCCCCCCTCTAGCGCTTTCGATCCTACACTGAGAGCCTACGCGAGGCTTTTGAAATTCCCTCTGATCATCAGATCATTTTGCCTACTTCGTCTGATTGGCCCCATCTTCTGTCGACCGGCTGCCTTTGTTTCTTCCACAACCAATTTGTTGTCGGTCTACGCCTTCCTTTTCATCCCTTCATTCCAGAAGTTTGTAAATACACATGTTCAACTTGTAAGTACCCCGCGGTAATTTTGATGTGCTCAACCAAGTCAAGTTAAGTCCTGTTATCTTTTGAGGTCCTGTGTCTAAGTGTGTAGGAACTTAGGAGCACAGGAGGTTGAGCGAAAGACGCAACTAGAGAGAAGGATGACACAGGAGAGAGTCGACTGGCTCAGTACATCTGAGGGACGAGGTGCTGTGGAATAGTACGCTGGCGGATAAGAAGGAAGCGTGCGACATTTTCTAGGGATGAGAAGCCAGAGCGCAAGATTGAGTTCTTTATAAATTAAATTTTGAATCGCAAATAGAACTTAACATTACTGATTCCAAATTCAACTTATCTGTTCTTAGTGGTTAAGACTTGGATCACAAATGATGTTTAACATTATTGATCCAAATCCACCAATGTAACAAATTTAATTAAATATTAATTTCAGAAATAAGCTTCTAGGTTAAACATGTAACGCCCCGCCCCTCCTGCTAAGGCCATGGGGGTTACTTTACCATACTTACTTACTAATTACAGCGGAAGTCTTATTCGTAAAATTTTAAAACTTTTCTTTAGCTTTTAAATCACCATGATAAATCATCTAACATATAAACCACACAGCATACTTAACATATTTTTGAAACATGATACTCAAACACATAATAAAATGTCATGGAATTATGAAGTAGTGACATAAAGCTAGGCATAATTCTTATTTTTTTATGAAAGCAGGTCTTTTCTTTTTCGTTAGCCAAATCACTGCCACACACATCCTTCTAGCCCCTCCTGCTGCTCCCCTAGTTCATCCATCCCTTGCCCTTATCTGTAGTACAAGAAAGTAAGCTGTGAGCACTCATGGCTCAGTAAGTTCCTTTCCTACTCACAAAAACCGTATAGCATATTAAGAACACAAGTCATATCATATGGAGTTAATTTCATCATATCCTGTAGCATATCATGACATGATCACAACATAAACATAAGATATCATGGTATCACACAACATAAACATCATACATGTCATAAGCATCATCATAAATATCATAGCATCATCATGTCATAAACATAAGGTATCATGGCATCACCTAAGGTGTATGCAAGGTGAACTCTTAAACATGCATCATGAAAACATATGCAACATGTCTTTTAAAACTTATAACATACAAACTTAAACATAATCTCAACATGATTAGGGCCCCGGCTTGTACCACATACATAAATGCGCGCGTCCTATGTAGGTCCAAGGTAGCAAGTCTTGAACCCTACAAGACATACATACTAGGCCCGTTTCTTAGTCCATCGACCTAGGGGCACTTAGGAGCCCATCCCTAACGAGGCCCGTTTCTTAGTCCATCGACCCCGGGGCGCTTATGAAGCCCACCCTTGGTACAAGCCTTAAAAGTAAAGTAGCATGTCATAATAATATAATTCTTAGCATAACGTTCATGTCATATTCATATCATGAAGAGTGCTCTTGATCCCACTTGTAGGGAGGCAACTCTTAGGCATACTTAAAGCATGTGAAATTGAGCACATAGCATATCATGAATTTGGGCACACAGCATATCATGATCACATGCATAATTAAGCACACAGCACATCATGAATTTGAGCACACAGCATATCATGATCATAAGCATATTTAAGCACACAGCATATCATGATCATAAGCATAATTAAGCACACAACACATCATAAATTTGAGCACACAGCATATCATGAATTTGAGCACACAGCATATCATGGTCATAAGCATAATTAAGCACACAACACATCATAAATTTGAGCACACAGCATATCATGAATTTAGGCATATAGCACATTGTTACTCATAAGTCCTAATCACATAAATGAGTATAGCTACATAGCATATTCTTATCATGTCATAAAGCATTGCATGTGAGGCACATAAAAGATCATAATTAGGTTTCTACCCTAATACCATGTGATGGCCGAAACATGCTAATTTGTGACCTAGTTTAGTAAGCAACATGAAAGCATATGAACCCCAAGCCTTTATCATATCTTACATCATAAGGAATACTTTGAACATGTTTGGTTTGGGTTCTTAGATTCCTAGGTCTCTACTTTCATCATAGCCGAAACTTGTAGGACTTGATGCTAGGGTTCAAGTGTCCTAAAAGAATGAGAACCTTAAACAACTTTCATAGTAAACATTCCAAGGAATAACATGAGCATAGTTGAGTTAGGTTCTAAGGTTCCTAGGCCCTTAAACATGATGTGGCCGAATGGTATAGGTCTTAAAACCAAGGTTCAAGTGTCCTAAAAGCATGAGAACCTTAAACATATTTCATAGCAAACATTTTAAGGACTAACATGAGCATAGTTGAGTTAGGTTCTAGGTTTCCTAGGCCCTTAAACATGATATGACCGAATGGTGTAGGACTCAAAACCAAAGTTCAAGTGTCCTAAAAAGCATGAGAACCTACACAATTTCATGGTATCATTTATAAGGAAATAACATAAGCAATTTGGTTCAAGTTCTAATCATCCTAGGTCTTGGAACCTTAAGTGGCCGAAGGTTATAGACATGTAATCATCATTCTATGCAACAAATAAGCATAAAAGCAACAAGTTAACTTCATATCATTTCACCAAGAAGGTCATGAGCATCTTAGATTTGTTATAAATTTTCCCTAGGCTTCACATCTTAATATGGCCGAATCTTCTTGCATATGAAATAGGGTTTATATTTTCATACAATCATGGCACATCATAATTACCCTATCTTAGAGAAACATAGCATGCTTAGTTTTAGATTTAAAGCTCTCCTAGGCTTTTAGTTTTATCATGGCCGAATACCCATGTGAATGAAAATTAAGTTAAATCAACATACAATTGGGAACAAATATGTTAACCACACTATTATCATAGAGCACATATTATGAGTACAAGAGATCATGCTTAATTTAGTTTTGAAGCTCTTCTAATTCTTTTGTTCATGCTTGGCGGAAATATTAAGTTCATGAACCTTTAACCCTTTTATCCTAAAAACATAAGGATAAACTCCTACCATATTATACATGTCACAAGAAGTATATTGAACACATCTAGTTAGGTCTTTAAACTTAGATTCTTTCTTTTGATCTTGGTTAAAAACCATGGATTTTCATGAAACAATACCTAGGTTGCTAAGCAAATCTATTTACATGAAAAATCCCTATAAGCTATTGTACCACAGGTGAGGGGAACTTACATCCTTTCTCTTGTGGTTTCTCTTAGAGAAAAAATGTTCTAGTTGCTAAAGAAAGGAAGAAGCTTCTTCTTCTTGTGCCTCCTTTGGTTTCCTTTGCTTGAAGGGCTAGAACTTGAAGATTTCTTCTCGGAAATTAGCTTTCTTGGAGAAGAACTTAACTTAGTGTTCGGATCAAGGAGAGGGAAGACCCCTTGGTCTCGGTGGAGAAGAGAGAAGGGAGAAGGAGGAGGAAGAAGGAGAAAAAAAATGAGAGATTTCTTTTCTCATTTTCTATTTATTCATCATGAGGGGAATTTATGCCTTCATTAATCCTTCCCTTAATTCATCTATCACTCCTCTCTTGATTCCCACGAAAATGAGGAGAGGGAAGGGTGAGGAAGGCAACTTGCCTTCTTCTTGTTCCTTCTCTTAACCAAGAGGAAGAGGAGGTAAGTCACTTGGTATTCTCTTGCTCTTTTGCTTAGTTTTCTTTTATTTTTCTTCTCACCTTTAACTAAGATTCCATTCTTTCCTATCCATATGTAAATCATTATCCTAGTGGTTGTCATGCATCAATTTATCTTCATTATTTGTGGGAGGTCCAAGGTTCAAACCTTGACCACTTCTTCTTCTTTTTTTATTTCTATTATTTATTTCTTTGATTTCTCTTACTTTCATGCTCTAAAGAGATTAATGCTCATATACTTATCTTAAAATTTCGTGGGTGTTACAGTACCCCATACCTCATAGAAAATTCGTCCTCGAACTTTAAAAAAAATAACGACGTCAGGTGGTGTCGGACTTCCTACTGAGTGCATCGGCCACCTTGTTCGCTTTACCGGGGTGATAAAATATCTCGCAATCATAGTCCTTGACTAACTCGAGCCATCTGCGTTGTCTCATATTTAGGTCCTTTTGCGTGAAGAAATATTTTAGACTCTGGTGGTCTGTATAAATCCTGCACTAGGCCCCATATAAGTAATGCCTCCATGTTTTTAGAGCGAAGACCACCACGGCTAGCTCTAAATCATGAACGGGGTAATTCCTTTCATGCTCTTTGAGTTGTCTAGAGGTATAGGTAATGACTTTGCCATCTTGCATAAGTACAACTCCAAGTCCTAGTAAGGAGGCATCGCTGTACATATCAAAGCCTTTGTTACTTTCCGAAAGAGTAAGGATCGGAGCACTGGTCAGTCTCCGTTTCAGTTCCATAAAACTCCTCTCGCAGTCATCCGTCCATTCATACTTTTTATTTTTCTTGGTAAGAACCGTCATAGGGGCTGCAATTTTGGAGAAATCCTCTATGAACTTCCTGAAGTAGCCCGCTAACCCTAGAAAACTCCTGACTTCGCTGGCATTCTTTGGCCTGTTCCAGTTACTTACTGCTTCAATCTTGCTTGGATCTACCATGACTCCATCTTTGGAGATAATATGACCCAAGAATGATATTCGATCGAGCCAGAACTCACATTTGGAGAACTTTGCATATAGTCGTTTCTCTCGAAGAATCTGCAATACTGTATTCAGGTGTTCTTCATGCTCTTCTTGGGTTCTCGAATAGATGAGAATATCGTCAATGAAGACGATCACAAATTTGTCGAGATAAGCCGTAAACACCCGATTCATCAAATCCATGAATACCGCAGGGGCATTTGTTACTCCGAAGGGCATAACTTCGAACTCATAGTGTCCGTATCTTGTTCGAAAGGCTGTCTTTGGTATATCATCTTGTTTCACTTTCACTTGATGATAGCCGGACCTTAGGTCAATCTTTGAGAAGACAGTTGCTCCCTTCAATTGATCGAACAAATCGTCTGGTACCTGTTCTTGATTGTCACGTTATTCAGTGCTCGATAGTCTATACACATCTGCATAAACCCATCCTTCTTTTTCACAAACAGTGCTGGAGCTCCCCATGGAGAGTGACTAGGGCGAATAAATCCCTTGTCGAGTAACTCCCGTAGCTGTTCTTGAAGTTCCTTTAACTCAGTCGGCGCCATCCGGTAAGGTGCTTTAGAGATCGGTTTAGTACCCGGAACTAATTCGATCGCAAATTCCATTTCCCTATCAGGGGGCAGTCCCGGTAGTTCTTGGGGAAACACTTCTGGATAGTTGCATACTACCCTGACCTCTTCTAGTTTCGGGTTCCCGGTTTGTCTTGTATCAACCACGTGCGCTAGAAATCCAGTATATCCTTTGTCTAACATACTCTGTGCCTTTACAGCTGATAAGAATCTTTCAATTTCTTTCCCAGATTCCCCAATAAACTCAAACATCGGTTCAGCTTCAGGTCGGAAGACTACCTTCTTCTTACGGCACTCGATTGAGGCACCGTACTTGCTCAGAAAATCCATGCCCAGTATAACGTCATAATCCCGCATGTCGAGTACTATCAAATTGCTGTAGAGTTCCCTGTCTGTAATTCGGATAGGTACGACCCGCAGCATATGATCTGATGGCATAACTTCCCCAGATGGTAGGGTTGTTAAGAACGTGCCATTTAGTGTTTGGGGTGGCATGTCTAATTTCTTCGTAAATGGTGTTGAGACGAACGAGTGTGTCGCCCCAGTATCAAACAATACTAAAGCATACTGACTGAAAATAGGCAGCTGACATGTAACGACAGTAGAGGCACTTGCCACATCTTCTTTAGTAAGCGAGAAAACCCTGGCGTCTGTCGTCGCTGGCGGGGCTTCCAATCTCCCTTGGCTGATCAAAGTCCCTTCTATAGCAGTTTGCATCTGGTGTAGTTATGGAGGGGCACTCCTATTCTAGTTATTCTGCTGGGGTGGTGCCTGAAACCGGTTAGTGCAGTCTTTGGCCAAATGTCCTTCCCGTCCGCAATTATAGCATTTTCTTGTACCTTTGTGACATACTCCGGGATGCAGCTTCCCACAAATAGTACACTGAGGGTACTTCGGTTGCTTATTCACTGGACCACCTTTAGCATTGTCCCATTGCTTCCTTTTCCCGGTAGGGGTTCCTTTCCAGCCTGTTTTAGTACTCTGAGATCTCTGTCCTTCTGCTCGTGTCTGATTCTTATTCTCGTTCATTGCTTTCTGATAGTGTTCTGTAATTAGGGCACTGTTGACCAGTTCCTCTGTAGTCTGCGGCCTATTAATTCCGCCGGCCACATTTAATGTTATCTCGGGTCGAAGCATCTTCAGCATCAGTCTGACCCTTTCTCTTTCTGTGCGAACCAACTCTGGACATAGGCGTGCCAAACGGTTGAAGCGTTTTACTGCCTCGTTCACTGATAGGTCACCTTGACGGAACTCGGTGAACTCGTCATAGTGTCGGTTCGTCACTTGCATATGGAAGAACTCTTCAAAGAACTCTGTCTCGAAGTCCATCCAGGTCATCAGATTAATCTGTCTCTTTGCCTTCACTCTTTCCCACCACATCCTTGCATCTCCGGAAAAACAGAACGATACACATTTGATCTTTTCCGATACAGGCCAGTCCAATAGTTCTACTATGCTTTCTACTGTCTTGAACCAGGCCTGAAAATTCTCCGGCTTCAACCTTAGCCACTGGATCAAGTAGGTCTCCTGTCGGACCACCGGGATAGGGGCTATCGGTGGTACTGTTGCAGCTACTGGAATAATAGGCACTGCGTTCTGATTTACTGGCGGGGTGGCAGGATTTTCTTGCTGACCCATTAAAGTCGTAATCAGCTGTTGTTGCTCCGTGATCTGACGCTGGAGATCGGTAACTATCTGTGTCAGATCCAGTGAAGTCGTTGTCTCGTCTGCTCGAGTAGTGCGTCTCCTAGCCATGCTTATCTTCATTAAACGACAATGAATTATCGTTATTTCTATCCAAGTGAACATAGGGTCGTTATCATTCTTATTCTACCATCATGCATACCTATCCTATAGTTGTGATTTATCATAATCAGACAGGATAAGTAAACATGCATAATATTAAGACATCATAACAAAAGAATTTAATTTAAACATATAAATTCTTACTTGGAGCGGCAGGATGGAGGCTTGACATGTGTGTAGTGAGAGGCTAACCTGGCTCTGATACCAAACTGTAACGCCCCGCCCCTCCTGCTAAGGCCACGGGGGTTACTTTACCATACTTACTTACTAATTACAGCAGAAGTCTTATTCGTAAAATTTTAAAACTTTTCTTTAGCTTTTAAATCACCATGACAAATCATCTAACATATAAACCACACAGCATACTTAACATATTTTTGAAACATGATACTCAAACACATAATAAAATGTCATGGAATTATGAAGTAGTGACATAAAGCTAGGCATAATTCTTATTTTTTTTATGAAAGCAGGTCTTTTCTTTTTCGTTAGCCGAATCACTGCCACACACATCCTTCTAGCCCCTCCTGCTGCTCCGCTAGTTCATCCATCCCTTGCCCTTATCTGTAGTATAAGAAAGTAAGCTGTGAGCACTCATGGCTCAGTAAGTTCCTTTCCTACTCACAAAAACCGTATAGCATATTAAGAACACAAGTCATATCATATGGAGTTAATTTCATCATATCCTGTAGCATATCATGGCATGATCACAACATAAACATAAGATATCATGGTATCACACAACATAAACATCATACATGTCATAAGCATCATCATAAATATCATAGCATCATCATGTCATAAACATAAGGTATCATGGCATCACCTAAGGTGTATGCAAGGTGAACTCTTAAACATGCATCATGAAAACATATGCAACATGTCTTTTAAAACTTATAACATACAAACTTAAACATAATCTCAACATGATTAGGGCCCCGGCTTGTACCACATACATAAATGCGCGCGTCCTATGTAGGTCCAAGGTAGCAAATCTTGAACCCTACAAGGCATACATACTAGGCCCGTTTCTTAGTCTATCGACCTAGGGGCACTTAGGAGCCCATCCCTAACGAGGCCCGTTTCTTAGTCCATCGACCCCGGGGCGCTTATGGAGCCCACCCTTGGTACAAGCCTTAAAAGTAAACTAGCATGTCATAATAATATAATTCTTAGCATAACGTTCATGTCATATTCATATCATGAAGAGTGCTCTTGATCCCACTTGTAGGGAGGCAACTCTTAGGCATACTTAAAGCATGTGAAATTGAGCACATAGCATATCATGAATTTGGGCACACAGCATATCATGATCACATGCATAATTAAGCACACAACACATCATGAATTTGAGCACACAGCATATCATGATCATAAGCATATTTAAGCACACAGCATATCATGATCATAAGCATAATTAAGCACACAACACATCATAAATTTGAGCACACAGCATATCATGAATTTGAGCACACAGCATATCATGGTCATAAGCATAATTAAGCACACAACACATCATAAATTTGAGCACACAGCATATCATGAATTTAGGCATATAGCACATTGTTACTCATAAGTCCTAATCACATAAATGAGTATAGCTACATAGCATATTCTTATCATGTCATAAAGCATTGCATGTGAGGCACATAAAAGATCATAATTAGGTTTCTATCCTAATACCATGTGATGGCCGAAACATGCTAATTTGTGACCTAGTTTAGTAAGCAACATGAAAGCATATGAACCCCAAGCCTTTATCATATCTTACATCATAAGGAATACTTTGAACATGTTTGGTTTGGGTTCTTAGATTCCTAGGTCTCTACTTTCATCATAGCCGAAACTTGTAGGACTTGATGCTAGGGTTCAAGTGTCCTAAAAGCATGAGAACCTTAAACAACTTTCATAGCAAACATTCCAAGGAATAACATGAGCATAGTTGAGTTAGGTTCTAAGGTTCCTAGGCCCTTAAACATGATGTGGCCGAATGGTATAGGTCTTAAAACCAAGGTTCAAGTGTCCTAAAAGCATGAGAACCTTAAACATATTTCATAGCAAACATTTTAAGGACTAACATGAGCATAGTTGAGTTAGGTTCTAGGTTTCCTAGGCCCTTAAACATGATATGACCGAATGGTGTAGGACTCAAAACCAAAGTTCAAGTGTCCTAAAAAGCATGAGAACCTACACAATTTCATGGTATCATTTATAAGGAAATAACATAAGCAATTTGGTTCAAGTTCTAATCATCCTAGGTCTTGGAACCTTAAGTGGCCGAAGGTTATAGACATGTAATCATCATTCTATGCAACAAATAAGCATAAAAACAACAAGTTAACTTCATATCATTTCACCAAGAAGGTCATGAGCATCTTAGACTTGTTATAAATTTTCCCTAGGCTTCACATCTTAATATGGCCGAATCTTCTTGCATATGAAATAGGGTTTATATTTTCATACAATCATGACACATCATAATTACCCTATCTTAGAGAAACATAGCATGCTTAGTTTTAGATTTAAAGCTCTCCTATGCTTTTAGTTTTATCATGGCCGAATACCCATGTGAATGAAAATTAAGTTAAATCAACATACAATTGGGAACAAATATGTTAACCACACTATTATCATAGAGCACATATTATGAGTACAAGAGATCATGCTTAATTTAGTTTTGAAGCTCTTCTAGTTCTTTTGTTCATGCTTGGCCGAAATATTAAGTTCATGAACGTATAAGCCTTTTAGCGTAAAAATATAAGGATAAACTCCTACCATATTATACATGTCACAAGAAGTATATTGAGCACATCTAGTTAGGTCTTTAAACTTAGATTCTTTCTTTTGATCTTGGTTAAAAACCATGAATTTTCATGAAACAATACCTAGGTTGCTAAGCAAATCTATTTACATGAAAAATCTCTATAAGCTATTTTACCACAGGTGAGGGGAACTTACATCCTTTCGCTTGTGGTTTCTCTTAGAGAAAAAATGTTCTAGTTGCTAAAGAAAGGAAGAAGTTTCTTCTTCTTGTGCCTCCTTTGGTTTCCTTTACTTGGAAGGGCTAGAACTTGAAGATTTCTTCTCGGAAATTAGCTTTCTTGGAGAAGAACTTAACTTAGTGTTCGGATCAAGGAGAGGGAAGACCCCTTGGTCTCGGTGGAGAAGAGAGAAGGGAGAAGGAGGAGGAAGAAGGAGAAAAAAATGAGAGATTTCTTTTCTCATTTTCTATTTATTCATCATGAGGGGAATTTATGCCTTCATTAATCCTTCCCTTAATTCATCCATCACTCCTCTCTTGATTCCCACGAAAATGAGGAGAGGGAAGGGTGAGGAAGGCAACTTGCCTTCTTCTTCTTGTTCCTTCTCTTAACCAAGAGGAAGAGGAGGTAAGTCACTCGGTATTCTCTTGCTCTTTTGCTTAGTTTTCTTTTATTTTTCTTCTCACCTTTAACTAAGATTCCATTCTTTTCTATCCATATGTAAATCATTATCCTAGTGGTTGTCATGCATCAATTTATCTTCATTATTTGTGGGAGGTCCAAGGTTCAAACCTTGACCTCTTTTTTTTTTTTTTTTTATTTCTATTATTTATTTCTTTGATTCCTCTTACTTTCATGCTCTAAAGAGATTAATGCTCATATACTTATCTTAAAATTTCGTGGGTGTTACAAAACATGGTGAGGCACTAGGCCTTTTTAGGTATGGGATCATCCACCACTTCCTAGACAAAACCTTTCAACGAAATTCAATATTTAATCTCCTTATAGTAACCTTAGGTTTAACCAATAAGAACAATCGAATCACAATATTGAAAAACAAAAGAAACAGAAATCGAATCATAAATCCAAAAACCTAGAATCACTAGCCTCTTGTGTTTGGTATTTCAAGATCTAAACAAAAGAATGAACTAGTTATGATGCGGAAACTAATAACTAGTTATACCTTTTGTTACTTATAGATCTCACGATCTTCTGTCGTATTCCTCTTCTTATTTCGGACGTCGTGTGGGCGATGATCTACCGAGATGAGAATCCACCCAAGCTTCCTTCTTCTCCAAGCAAGTTTCGACCATCAACAATTTTCAAGAGATGAAGAACTTTCGGCCACCAACCAAGCTCCAAGGGATGCTAAGAAACAAAGCCTCCTATCTCTCCTTTTTCCTCTAACAATATCCGGCCACCAACCAAGCTCCTTGAGATGAAGATGCCGCCGGCCACACAAGGAAGAAGAATAGGAGAAGGAGAAGGAATGAGGGCCGACTACCACCAAGGAAGAGAAGAGAGGAATAATAGAAGATATGTTGTTCTGAGGTGAGGCATCTCTACCCTCTCTTTTATATTCATTGGTCTTGGCAAATAAGAAAAGTTTTAAACATAATTAAAACTTCCTTATTTTCCTTGCCAATGAAAGGAAATTTAATAAAACCTTCCTTATATTTCTTTCAATGGCTGACCATATCAAATCCTCCAAACAAGGAAGTTTTAAACACAAAATTAAAACTTCTTAATTTGTTTCCAGAAATTTTAAAATATAAATTTCTCTTTTAAAAATTCCATTCATGGTTGATTATAAAAGAAAACTTTTATAAATTAAAATCTCTCTATTAAAACATGTGGATGATTACAAAAAGGAAAGTTTTCTCCAAAATTAAAATCTTCCTTTTAACTACAAATAAGGAAAGATATTAAATCTTTCTCTTAATATTTTATAGAAAGCTATAAAAGGAAAGATTTAAATTTTAAAACTCTCTTTTAAAACCATGGTTTTCACATAAGGAAAGATTTTAAAATAAACTCCTTTTATTTTTTAGGATGAATTACATTTTACCCCCTGAGGTTTGACTAAAGTACGAAACGACCCTCGTGGTTTCAAAAGTAACAAAAAAGCCCCTTGACCGATAACATTGTAACATTATAACCCTTTGACGCTGGAAATGCACACTAAAATACTGATGTCATCATAAATTCCTTTTTTTTTGGACAATAATACCCTTATTATGCTGTGAATTTAAATCTGGGACAATACTACCCTTTAACAAAAGAAAGGTAATTGCAAAACAACCTGATGATTTAAACAACAGCCCACACAAAGACATTAAAAACCCATAGATGCTTTCATTCCACCAAAATGAGTACTTAAATTTTCAGCTGTACAAAAAGATAGTATATATGTCTCCTTCGACATAAAGTTTTTTAGTTTCATGGATGCAGTATTTGTTAAACCAACTGTCATCAGTAGAATCATGATTATTTTCATCATCGTCCCCTCGGGACGGTGCGATGATTAAGACATGGGGTGTTGGCACATGAGGTCCTGGGGTCGAAACTCAGCGTAACCGAGCGTAACCTCCCCCATGTGTGGGTTGTTGTTTAAATCATCAGGTTGTTTTGCAATTACCTTTCTTTTGTTAAAGGGTAGTATTGTCCCGGATTTAAATTCACAACATAATAAGGGTATTATTGTCCAAAAAAAAAAGAATTTATGATGACATCAACATTTTAGTGTGTATTTCCAGCGTCAAAGGGTTATAATGTTACAATGTTACCGGTCAAGGGGCTTTTTTGTTACTTTTGAAACCACGAGGGTCGTTTCGTACTTTAGTCAAACCTCAGGGGGTAAAATGTAATTCACCCTATTTTTTATGTGGTCGGCCACCTAAGCTTGGGCTCCAAGCTAGGGCCGACCACCACTTGATCCATCCAATGTTTATCTTAGCCAACCCTTGCTTGGGCTCCAAGCTTGGCTTGGCCGGCCACCTAAGGATGGGTAAGAAGGTGGGTATAGGTGGTTATAAGACTTTATAAATAAAAGGCTACGACAGAGACCGAGAGGAGAAATTGGTTTTGGTCTCCCGATGAACTAAAACTTCCCGTGTTCGCCCTGAACACCCAACTCGAGTTCATCAATAATATCTCATTCCACTAATGAGCTATTATTGCACTACCGCATCAATCCCATATTACTATATGGGCTCCTTCTTATCATGAGTGTGTTAGTCTCCCTGTGTTTAAGATATAGAATGCCCACTAATTAAATGAGTTACTGACAACTCACTTAATTAATATCTAGCTCCAAGAGTAGTACCACTCATCTTCATTGTCATGCCAGACTAAGTCCACTTGTAGGGTTTACATGACAATCCTTATGAGCTCCTCAAGGGGACATCATCAACCTAGATTACTAGGATACAGTTTCAATCTATAATCAACAACACACCATATAAATAATATCATTTCTCAACTTATCGGGCCTATTGATTTAACGAGCTAAATCACACCCTTTGATAAATTAAAGAAATAAGTATTAAGTATATGTGCTTGTTATTATATCATGATTAAGAGTACACACTTCTATAATAACAGAGGTATTGTTCTTTTATATAGTCAGTATAAAAAGAAACTACCTCAAATGGTCATGCTTAATACACTCAGAGTGTACTAGTGTAATTTTATAGTTAAGATAAACTAATATCAAATTACACTACGACTATTCCAATGGTTTGTTACTTTCCATCTTAGTTGTGAGCTACTTTTTATAACTTATAAGGAACTGATAACATGATCTTCTGTGTGTGACACCACACATCATGTTATCTATAATATAAATTAATTGAACAATTACACTTAGCATAAATGTAGACATTTGACCAATGTGATTCTTATTTCTAAATACATGTTTATACAAAAAGTTAAGCTTTTAGTATACATTCCAACAATCTCCCACTTATACTAAAAGACTATGCTGCCATATATCCTGCCATACATCTGATTCTCACCCCCTCAATATTCCCATCAAAAGCTCTTGCCTTAAGGGCCTTAGTGAAAGGATCTTTCAGGTTATCATCTGATGCAATATAGGCGACAACAACTTTTTCCTCATTATACGATGTCTCGTATTGGGTGGTACTTGCGCTCTATGTGTTTACTTGCCTTATGGGCTCGTGGTTCCTTCGAGTTTGCTACTGCACCACTTATTATCACAATACACTGTAATAATTTTTTGGGCAAACTAGGAATCACATCTAAGTCCATCATGAAGTTGTTGGAACCCCAAGGTTGTTTTGGTGTGATCAACAAGTTAAGTTAGGTCTTGTGTTGTTCTAACCTTGTGTCTAAGTATGCAGGAGCTTAGGAACGCAGGTAGTCGAGCAGAAGACGCAGCTAGCGAGAAGGACGGCAGTTCGAGGGACGAGGTGCTATGGAAGAGTACATCGGCGGATGAGAAGGAAGCGTGCGGTGGTTCCGAGAGACGAAAGCCGGATTGGAAGATTGCTCGGGGAGCAAGAGACGCAGCTAGCGAGAAGGACGGCACGCGGTGCATCCGAGGGACGAAGACTGCGGATGAGTACGTCGGCGGACGAGAAGGAAACACGCGGCGATTCCGAGGGACAAGAAGCCGGAGGGAAGCCCGCTCGAGAAGACCGGAAGTTGGGTTCGGGTGAGCCCTTTTTCCGGATGGCAGAGATCACCCAAGCGAGCGGATCCGGAGAAGAAGAATCGGACCGAGGCGGGATTGAACCAGAGAAGAGGTCCTGGACGAAAAAGTCAACACTTGTTGACTTTGGGTTCCGGGGCGCCCGGAGCAGTCCGGGGCGCTCGAAGCAGTCCGGGGCGCCCGAGCCCTCTGAGGCGCCCGGACCTTGATTTTGACCAGGATCGCGATTTACGTGATCTGAACATTGAGGGATAAAGTTTTATCCCTCCAGGGCGTCCGGAACACTTCCAGGCGCCCCGACCAAGGCTATAAATATAGCCTTGGTTCAGAAGCTTTTCATCAATTCAGAACTCAAGCATTTCTTTCAAACACTTGTACGCTCTCTGTAGTTAGCTTCTGTTTCCTGAGCTTCAACGTTGTAAGAGACTTCTCCGCCTGAAGGAGATTAATAGTGCGATCATCTTTCTTGGATTAACAACCACCCCGGTTGCAACCAAGTCAAATCCGGTGCCTCTTCCTTTTCTTGCTTTTTCTTGTTTAAGTTAATTTTATGCAAGTGTTAGTTTAAGAGTTCGAGAAGGGTTGTTTTGTTTTACAGGGCTATTCAACCCCCCTTCTAGCCGGCCCAACGGTCCTACAGAAGTTTTTGAGTCATACAACTTCTATGGCTGCCTCAGAGGTTGCCACATACTCAGCTTCCATGGTGGAGTCTGAAAAGCATCTAAGCTTAACACTCCTCCATTGTTATGGCTTTACCTCCTAAAGTAAACGCAAAACCCCGAGGTCGACTTATTATTGTCCCTATCTAATTGGAAGTCAAAATCTGTGTATCCCATAGGGAGCAAATCATCTGCCCTATAAACTAGCATATAATCTCTAGTCCCTTTAAGGTACTTTAATATATACTTTACGGCAGTCCAATGTCCCTACCCTGGATTATTTGATATCTTCTAACCATGCCTATGACAAAACAGATATCCGGTCTCGTGCACAACATAGCATACATTAGGCTTCCTACAATTGAAGCATAAGGAATTGCCTTCATCTCTTCTATCTCTTTTGATGTCTTCGGAGACATCTCTTTAGATAAATATACTCCATGCCCAAAAGGTACAAAAACCTTTCATGGAGTCTTGCATGCTAAAACGAGCTAGGATAGTATCGATATACGAAGCTCGGGATAAGCACAACATTCTTTTCTTGTGATCCCTTATTACTTTGATCTCGAGAATATGTGCGCATTCACCCAAATTCTTCATATCGAATTACTTGGACAACCATACCCTTACTTCCGACAACACTTTGATATTGTTTCCAACTATCAAAAATGTCATCTACGTATAGTACAAGAAATACCACCATGTTTCTATCACACAAGACTCATTCGGATACTGAATAAATCCATATGACTGGATTACTTCATTAAACCGGATGTTCCAAGATCTTGAAGCTTGCTTCAGTCCATAAATCGACCGATTGAGCTTACACTCTAGATGCTCTTTGCCCTTTGATATGAACCCCTTGTTGGTGCAATCGACCCAAGTTTGATCGGTGCGATCATGGTTTTGATGTGTGTGTCAAAGAGTTTAAGTTAGACTTTAATATGTGTTTGATATGTGTGTTTGAGTCTTGCAGGACTTGGTGAAACACACATGAGGAGCTTGGTGCAACTAAGCTTGGGAAGCTCATCCTAGTGCTCGGATCCTTGAGTCGGTGAAGGATGGTGTGGAAGGCATTCAAGGGACCGTCGGACGAGGAGCAACGGAGTGGAGCTGAGGGAAGTGGACTTCAAGGCAACGTGAAGGATGGCACGGAGAGGATCCGCGGGCTCGGGTGCATCTGAGGGACGAAGGCCGAGGAAGAGGACTTCAAGAGCGACTCCGGAGAGGATAAGGGTGTATGTGCAGTCTTAGCAGTGTATGTGCAGTCTTAGCAGTCAACTGCGCAGTCGATTGGCAGCGAACATAAGCATTCTGTTCGCTCAGTCGGCAGCGACCAGTCGACTGCTAAAACATGCAGTTGACTGGTAAATGACCGTTGGCAGACTGTTGGTGCTGCAAAGTAGCCGTTGGCTACCTCCAACAGTAGCACCGGTCGACTGCATGTTTTAGCAGTCGACTGGTGCCGAGATGAGTTGATATGATGATCAACTCTCTCCTCTTATTTATAGGAAGCTTTGGGGCTTGAGGAGGTGACTGATTATTGTTGAATCACGCCTTGTCGTTGCCCAAAGCTTCCAAGCCTACTTTCTTCCTCCTAAACCTAAGTTCGTCTTGTAAGAGGAAGAGAACCTTGTGAGAGGTTGTACTCCACCGAGAAGGAGTAAGCTCTAGCCGGAGATTGCCGAGGATTGATCCACCGAAGGATCAAGGGTTCGTCCACCTCAAGGACACGCCGTGGAGTAGGAGCAAGCAATCTCTGAACCACGTAAAGGAATCGTGTTAGCGTTTGTGCTCTTACTTGTTTATTCTCATTGCTTTAGTTTTCGTATTCCGCTTGTATAACTAACCTTGTAGAGAAGAATCGAAGTTGGGGGTGGCCTAGCTATCTAACCCCCCTTTAAGCCGGCCACCGATCCCTTACAAGTGGTATCAGAGCGAGGACGTCTTTTAACGGACTAATCGCCGAGAAGAGCACTTCATCAAAATGGCCGGCTCAAACATTCATTCACCCAAATTCGAAGGGGACTTCTCTTGGTGGAAGAAGAAAATGGAGGTATTTTTCAATACCGATTTTGACATTATGCTAATCATGAGAAGTGGTTTTGAAGAGCCCAAGGATGAACGCAATGAGACAATCGACATAACAAGATAGACTAAAAGGCAAAAAGAAGAGCATCTAGCAAATTCCAAGGCAATGCATCACCTACTACATGTTCTTCCACAACAAGAAGTAACAAGAATTGGAAACTATACAAGTGCCAAAGACTTGTGGGAAAAGCTAGTGGAGCTTCACGAAGGGACATCAGAAGCAAAATTGGAAAAAAAGAGACCTCCTTCGAACTCAACTCAACAATATCAAGCTTGATAAAGGAGAAAAGGTATCAATTTTACATTCTAGAATTAAAGAAATTGTTGGATCGAGAAGCGCTAGAGGGGGGGGGGGGGGAGGGTGAATAGCGCTCGCGGCTATTTCGTTCGATTCGTAAAACTATCAGAGTTAAAATACGCAGCGGAATAAAGAAACACAAACACAGAGACACAAGGCATTTTACTTCGTTCGGAGCCTTGATCGACTCCTACTCGAAGGCCCCCCATCCTTGATCGCTTTCCGTGGGAAACAACTATAAGCTCGATAAGAATTACAAACTAATTACAATAAAGTATAATAACAACTTTATACCGACAACTAAGGAAGAAGAAATAGAGCTCTGGGTCGTCGGGAGGTTGTTGCAGCACTTCTGGATCGTGTCGTTAGCAGCTATATGCAAAGGAATCGCTTGGAGTGAATTGTTTCAAGCTGCTGTTTGAAGTGCTCTTTTATAGTGTGCTGGAGGCGCCTCCAAGGCTGTCCGAGGCACCTCCAGGCACCGAGTCTGCTGCGATGATAAGTGCAGAACAAGTCACGCTTTATCTTGCTTGAGGCGCCTCCAGGCTGCTCCAAGGCGCCTCTAGCATTTGGTCCAAGGCACCTCCAGCCACGTCTGAGGCGCCTCCAGGCCTTCTGCGTAGACATGTGCTGGCTTGCACTTGAGGCGCCTCCAAGCCCCATGGAGGCGCCTCGGACAATTGTTCATCCGAGGCTAAACTCTGAATTTTGGCCCTGCAAAACATGTTAGTCCACAACTACAAAACACGTCCTGCAAAACCAAGTTAGCACAGAGATAATATTAGATATGATAACAGAATATTATGACAGTCTTCGGATTGTCCGGGTCTGACTTCGGATTTCCGACCAGAAACCTTAGGTCGACCCGACGCCTACTGTTCCCTCTGTGGGGAACACGTCCTCACCTACTCCACTCAGGAGATTTACCTGATGCCAGTGCGATCCTCCAGATCGACTGGACTTTTGCTTGTTGCTCGATGCTTCCGGACTTTCTGCTGGACTTCCGCTTCTCGGCTGGTCCAGTCTTTCACCTGGTTCACGACACCATGACTTTCCACCTAGGGTTACCTCCCCCTAGGACTTTTGCCTGAAGCACTCGACCCACCAAGACTTTCCGCATAGGGTTACCACCCCCTATGACCTAGGATTACCACCCCCTAGGGTTTTCACCTGCCTAACTACAGTTAGGACTTTCCTGAAACACTTAGTCAAGCACGTTAGATCACAACACACCTTAACTTTGAATCCTTTGCCATTATCAAAACTCAGGTTCGATCGTCGGATGCTTCCCGCACCAACAATCTCCCCCTTTTTGATTATGACAACCCAAATTCAAAGTTAAGTAAAACAAATGCATAAGTATATTAAAAGATTTTAAGTGAGCAAGCTTAAGTATATAAATTCAAAAAGCATAACTTAACCTAACACTTAAACTTTGTGAAACTCCCCCTTAATACAGGGCTTCCTTTTACTTTTGAATTAGATAGATTTTACATTTGAATTAGATTTTACATTTGAATTTCCTACTCTCCCCCTTTGCCATTTATCAAAAAATAAGTCAATTTTCAATTTTTCTTTTTGACCTAAACTTTTGAAAACAATGACTTAAAATTTTACAAAACTATAATTTTCAATACTTTTGGGGAAGTAATGAATCTGAAGGGTAACTTAGGAAAAATATCTTAGCAAGAATTTTATAAAGTTACTTAGCTAAGCCTTTTGCAAACATTGAATTTTGAAAATGTAGCTTAAGTTAAAAAGACACTTAGCTTAATTTGAATAAAACAATACTTATTGTTGAAAATATAGGAGTAAGAACTTTTTAATTTTTAGGACGAAGAGGGAGAAACTAAATATTTAATTTAGTTTATTTAATTAAATTGGTTGGTTCTTAAGTCCAAACATGAGTCAAAATTTGTTTTGATCAGGTATCAGAGCCCTAAAGTACAAGCATGCTTAATCACTACAAGAAAATTGGGCTTTTACAACACTTAAAAGACAACACTTTTTTTAAAAAGTATTGCCCTTTTTTTTTAACAACGCTTTTAATGAAAAGCATTGTTTATTTCTTTATTTTCTTACTAATTGACAATATTTTTTTAAAAACTATTGTCTTTTAGTGATTTTTATGGGTCAACGACAACACTTTTTGAAAAGCGTTGTCTATTATCATTATTTTAGTGCTGTCTATTGTTAAGTTCTCGTCTAAATTAAATCTAGAATGATACAAACCGTTTGATCAAGTAAGGAGTTAAAAAAACCCCTAGGTTTCACTCACTAGCACCCACCTATCATCCGAAAACCTCCCGAACCCCTCTCACAACTTCGATCATCTCTCGCCTTCTCCATCACTGCCGGCGCCCCTCATTCTCTTCCTCTACCCGATTGGGAGAGGACAGGCTCCCTCTTCCGCCTCCATCTCATCTATAGCCGACGCTAACGCACACAATAGGAGCTTCATCCCAGAATCCGCAGGCCATCTCATCTCCTCTACCATCTTCCTCGCCGTTGACGTCAAGGTCTTCTCACAGAGCTTCCAGATCTGAAAGCCATCTCACGGTGCCTTCATCTTTAGCCCACAGCTTCTTCCAATTGGGAGAGGCGCCACCACCGAACTCTACATCACCCTCTCCTGATTAGTAGAGGTCTCTTCGCCACCACTAGTTTCCTTCCACCTCTCCATTTCGGATTTGAAGAGTAAAGCTTCATCACTAGCCAGCAACCCCTCTCCTCTTCGGATTTGAAGAGGAGAGTTCATCCATCCTTCAACAACCCCTTTATCTTCAGATTCGAAGAGAAGGTTTCATTCTCCATTGACGAGCAGCCATCCACTTTGTCCACAGCCTTCGCTGGTAGATTGGCCATCAGAGAAGCTCCATCCAGCAGCCCCCTCTCCACTTCGGATTCGAAGAGGAGAGTTCTATTCCGATCCATGCCTATGACATTGGGTTATTTCTATATATGTTGAATTGTGTTATTCTTGTTGATTGTTGAATTGTAACGTAGCTATTCTCTCATGTTTAGAATTGCATGTAATTTTGCTTAATTGAATTCTCGCTCGTTATGTGTTTGATGAAATGCCTCTTTCATTAGTTAGTTTCTAAACTTGCATCTTCTTTGGTTTGAATTATTGTGATGATTAGTTAGTTGAATGTTTTAGGTTAGATTAGATTAGATTAGTTGAATTTTGACAAATTTATTCATGTGGAAGTTTATTTCTAATATTTCCTAAATTTTTGAATACTCAAAAATAGATTGAAGAGGAATGAAAATGCTCAAAAATAGATGTGGGGAATGTGCTCGACGAGGTCACATTTTGACACTCAAGTCAAAAAAATGAACATTAGGGACTTAGTGCATACCTAAACTTCATTGGCCGTGGTGCCTTTCATTGGCTAGATTGTCCAATTTTCAACTGCTGAAAGTGTTGGACTTCATCGGACAGTCTTAACAAGTATCTGTTTCATGTTGGTTGGAGCACAACTAAAAATGATGGTTCTGCTGTGCCATCTAGGTTATCAATGGTTTGTTTTTTTCATTGCTTATGTGTGATTTTGGTCAAGAGTTCTGATATTTGTGCTCGAGAGAGGATTTTGAACATTATTTTTGACCAAAATACTCTAGTCATCAAGCTGTACACAGTGAGTTCTTCTTATATCCACATAGATTTACATGGTCCAAATATATCTATTGACGTGCAAACATAGTCTATTTCTTGAAGCTTGATCTCTTCATATATATATGCCTCTTGCATGGAATAATGTTTTTAGATATTCATATGTAAATTTTCTTGTCATTGCATATCATAGCAACCAATGCTGATGCACAAGAAGTCAAAAACAATTTCATTTTATCAAATTGGACTTGTAAAAGAAATAGGGATCTATAGCTGCATCAATTTTCGACCTTTTAGTTAGCTTGCTAGATTTGAAGTCCTCAATTGTTTTTTCCCAGAATCTACCAATAATTTGAGGAGCAGATCTAGTGGAACAAATCAAACTGCCCTCTTTGTTTAGCAATTGTTTCCTCGATCTTACTTAGCAGATCTAGTGGAATGAATTATGCTGCCCTCTTGGTTTAACAATTGTTTCCTTGATCTGACTATTCTTGGATCGGTTGGACCGACTAGAGGGGATGAATAGCCCTGTAAAGTAGAATAATGAATCTTGTCGAGAACCAGTTGACAATTGCCACTCTTTTGAATACTCATTATACTGATCTCTCATATGTTAGGGAAACTAAGCATTGGCCTCCGAGCTTAATCGATTCCTTGTAGCATTTCATCACACTTTCTTAACAAGCTCCAATATCTTGCTTGGTTGATAAATGGTGATGCATTAAGTCTTTTTCAATGCGGATGTTAATGGGTCATAAACAAATTTTGTGTATCACTTCTAAAGGACATCATATCACAGGTAAATTCTAAAGGATACGTATGATATGCTTGTTTAAGTTGATTACATATGATTTTTCTTCTTCATTGCAAGTAACTTTTATGTGAGATATAAATTTTCAGTAATATATATATTCTGCATTGCTGATAACACACATGCCAAACATACAATTTTTACTTTAAGCCTCTTCTCAAGTGCAATGAGAAAGCCACATATAAACATAGCTAAGTGATGCTCAAAATTGCTTGCATGATGCTCTTTGAGGAGACATTGATAAGCGAAGAGGAGGATTAAGAAGCACTACTTGATCAGAATATGGAGGATTAAGATGCAGAATATAGAAAAATAAAAGTCCATGGCTGCATATATCAAGAGAGAGGTTCGTCATCATTTATCTCCATTCTCTTAGAAAATTACATGGGCCTAATAACTTTTCTTTTTTGTTAAAATTTGTTTGAAAGCGGAGAGTTCTCAAATAAATCTAATAACTTTGAGTGATTGGTAAGAATGTTGGATATGTATCCGTGAGAAAAAAGAGTTCTTTAATGAATCCAAACTAATGTGTTGCTTAAGTATTTTTACCTAAATCTTTTTGATCTTTCACCGATCTATGTTTGTTTTCTTTGATACACAGGTTTGTTCTGCCTTGGTGCAACTTATAGAAGTTCGACCATCATTCCTAGAGGTATGTAAAAAAAAATTATTTGGTTTTTAGGTGGATTTGTTCATATTTCTATTGATTGTCCATATTGGTTGTGTGCTTTTGCCATTCTATCTTAGACGAACATTACAATGGGAAGATGTTGTGGAATTCTAAAATAGTAGCATCAACATTTCTGCTAGCACAACCATGACATGGTAGCACATAGTGAAATGTGGATGTTGATTATATAAGATATTGTACATTAAGCCATGAATTTGTTCTCTTTTTTTGATTTATTAGTTATGTTGTGTTGTTTGTTGATTTAATGCTAAGTAAATTGTTTTGATTCCTACTTCAGAATCTAAGAGTTTATAGAATCTACTAGAGATATTGTTGTTGTTCCATTTTTGTGGGTCATCAAGACTAACTTACACTTTGTCTTGAATCTTCATGTGCAGTGCCTTTTCAGATATTTTAAAGGTAAATGGAGGTATTCAAAAACTCCAGCTAAATAGCTTGGGTATGGATGATTACAGGAGCAACAACTACATACTATGTGGCACTACATCCGAACCTCATGGGTGTGATTGGGAAGTAGTTCGACGAAGAACTATCAAGAAGGCTATGAGATTTAAGTGAGAATATGGTTAAAGTCAATGAGTAAAGAACATTCAAGTCAAGAGGATAAGTAGCATCTATAAATATCCTTTAAGTTCATGTAATAAGATGTAGACGATAGAAGTAGTTTTCAGTGTCTCCTAATTAAAATTTCTTTGTATGCAAGTAATTATGCTTGTTATAAAGTGTATGGATGATAATTTATATATTTATCTTGGTTGTTTATTTAATAATATGTCGTTGATTGAAGTAGATTCATTTTCATTTATCTTTTATTTGTCTTTTGTATTAAAAGATCATAGTTTAAAACCTCTTGGATAATATTTTTTTATGTGTTGTGAAACTGTTGTCTTTGCTAAAGAGGACAACGCTTTTTATGCGTTGTCTTTAAAAAAGACAATGTTTTTTTATGTGTTGTCTTTAAAAAAGACAACGCTTTTTATGCATTGTCTTTGTAAAAAACAACAACGCTTTTAAAGAGTTGCAAAAGTGTTGTCTTTTCTACAAACGACAACGCTTTTAACGCATTGTCTTTGAGCAGACTTTTAACAACAGTGCTTTTAACAACGCTTTTTCAGCCATATAGACAACGCTTTTAAAGCGTTGTCTATTAGCTTTTTTCTTGTAGTGAATCTTAATATTTCCTTCACCAACTGTCTAACCTTTAGCTACTTGCTGTTTGCCTAGAGGGCAGCAGCTTTCACTTGGTTAGTCGAGTTAAATCATTTAGTCCAGATAGATTTGACTAGAGTTAGAAGACTTAACTTGATTACTGTTTAATAAAGTATTTAACGCCTAGACCCATATTGATGCACAGAAATAAGCATACTTGAGTCCAGGCTTGTAACACCCCACCCTCCTCACTACTGGACTATGAGGGCGGAGCACTACTGGACTACTAACTTTACTTAGTTAGAGTTGTTCACAGGTAAAGATCCATACATAAACTCTAAAAAAAAACTCAAAACATACAATTAACTAGCAGCGGAAGACTAAATGACTCATCTAATACATTCTACTCAACTCTTTGTTAATAAATTCTTATGCTAAATCCCAAGGCTTTTATAGTCCAGGTATCACACATCCATCCGCACCTCCTTGTCGCCTTCCTTTACTATAACTTTTCCTTTCCTTTATCTGCAGTAAGAGGAAATGCATCTATAAGCAAAATTGCTTAGTAAGCGCTATCTAACTCACAAAACTCGAGTATGCATGTAAGCTGAAAGAAATCTCGAAACTGAATGCTCATCTAATAGCAAACGAAACATAGCATACTGAAATACTAAACATGTAAACAAATCTAAACAACATGTCAGTATATAAGAACGCTAAACTTGCTGAATTTTAAACTTATGTGAAGCTTATTTCTTTTGTTTGAAAACTTATACTTTAATACTTCAAAATAATAATCAACTTTCTTCTTGGGCCCGACAACTGTACTTGCTATGCGCGCATCCCTAACTAGACCCGAGATAGCTGGTCCCGAATCTAATAGGGTTTACTAGGTTATCTAAACCTAGGGACGACTATGGGAGCCCAGCCCAAGGACAACTGAGAGTCCTGCATACTAGGTTATCTAAACCTAGGGACGACTATGGGAGCCCAACCCAAGGACAACTGTAACGACCACCCTTCTTACTACTACTACACTCTAAGGATGACCGTTACTTAACTACTAACTCTACTTAACCGGTATGATTAAAAAATCACATGGAAACCCTACCGAAAAATTTCGACAGAATCTCCCCTATACCGGTGACCTTAAAATGAGATACAAACATAATATACATCATCCACAGGCGGCTGGAACATTTATCAAACACCCACGCAGTTAAATAAGTATCAAACATACAAATATCTACTTACTAAACAAAACTCATCCTACATACAACTTAGAACAAGAATAAACTCGAATAACACGGAGTGTAAAGTATAGTCTCAAATGTTTACAATAACTAAAATGCGGAAACTAAAAAAATAAGGAAAGAAGACTAAAGGAACTCCTTTCTAGTCCCAAGACTTCCAGTCCTGGCATCACACATCATCTGCGCCACTTTGTCGTCTTCCTTTATCTGCAGTAAGAGGAAATGCAATCTATAAGCAAAATGCTTAGTAAACGCTATCTAACTCACAAAAACTCGATATGCATGTGAATATACTGAAAACTAAAACTGAATTCTCAAAGGGAAAACTACTCATGCTCATCTACTAGTAAATAAACAAACATACTGAAGTGCTAAACATGTAAAGCTACTCATGCTCTTCTAACAGCAAAGAACAGTAAGCTAATCTAAATAACATGCTAACATAAAAGGAAACTAAACTTGCTGATTTTAAAACAAAGTGAAACTTAATTCATTTGTTCTAAACTTATTCTTTTATACTTTTATACTTATGTGAAACTTATTTTGTTTGTTCAAAAACTTATACTTTAATACTTCAAAATAATAATCAACTTTCTTCTTGGGCCCGACAACTGTACTTGCTATGCGCGCATCCCTAACTAGACCCGAGATAGCTGGTCCCGAATCTAGTAGGGTTTACTAGGTTATCTAAACTTAGGGACGACTATGGGAGCCCAGCCCAAGGACAACTGAGAGTCCTACATACTAGGTTATCTAAACCTAGGGACGACTATGGGAGCCCAACCCAAGGACAACTGAGAGTTCAGTACAGTGCCACTGATAAAAGTAAAATACTTGTTATCTTTTAATACTTCTAATATATAATGCCTCGACATTTTAACGAGCACCTTGTGTGCCAAAATCCCTAAAGTCTTGACTTTAGGATCTACTTAAGGCCTTGACCTTTTTCTTTCTTTTCTTTATCATTCTTATACTTGTTAATACCTCTAATAAAGAATGGTTCTTTAAAAACTGAAATGTTTAAATAAATTCTAACTTTGAAATGCATAAACAAAAATCTGCATACTATGCTAATCAAAATTCTGCATACTATTCTAATCAAGATTCTGCATTCTATGCTACACTATTTCTACATACTATGCAAACATAAAATCTGCACTATAAGCCTACATAAAAATTTGCACTATAAGCTTAATTAAAATCTGTACTATAGGCTTAATTAAAAATCTGCACTATAAGCGCTTAATTAAAATATGCAATATAAGCTCTACATAAAAATCTGTATTATAAGATTAATTCAAATCTACACTATAGGCTTAATTAAAAATCTGCACTATAAGCGCTTAATTAAAATCTGCAATATAAGCTCTACATAAAAATCTGCATTATAAACTTAATTAAAATCTGTACTATAGGCTTAATTAAAAATCTGCACTATAAGCGCTTAATTAAAATCTGCAATATAAGCTCTACATAAAAATCTGCATTATAAGCTTAATTAAAATCTGTACTACAGGCTTAATTAAAAATCTGCACTATAAGCGCTTCTTATGCTTCGAATTCAAGAAGAACAAAGGTCCGAAACTACTCCTACTGCAGGTGAGAAGCACTTACCTTGATTCTTGGACTCACAACCGAACAAAAAGGGCTTCTAGGACCTTGGTCGACTGCCAGAGATGATGCCCTAACTCCCTTTCGTTTTCTGCCCGAGCTCCTCCATCGTACGCAAAAGAGAAGGAGAGAATGGTTTAAGTCACGGGAAAACAGAGCATCAACTTATCCCTTTTTATAACTTAATATTTCTATTAACTCCTTAAATAAATTCACTACCTTTTCTAAACAAACAAATCCAACATCAACTTATCTCTTTTATAATCCAATATTCTGCTAACTATCTTAAATAAATTCGCTACCTTTTTTAAACAGACAAATCCAACATCAACTTATCCCTTTTATAATATTCTGTTAACTATCTTAAATAAATTCGCTACCTTTTCTAAACAGACAAATCCAAGATCAACTTATCCCTTTTATAATCCAATATTCTGTTAACTATCTTAAATAAATTCGCTACCTTTTCTATAAAAATCCGTTTGCCCACCTGGTCAGCTGGGTTTTGACCGAGTCAAAGGTCGTGGGTTCAATTCTCGGCTTGGATATTTTTTTGTCGAAACTTCCTTCGTTTAGTAAAAATACCAAATGGCCTCCAAAAATTACATAAAAATATTATAAAAATCTCTAGAATATTTCTAAAATATTTCTAAATATTTTTAAGAACTTTTAAAACTCCTAATGAGGAAAATTGGGTCATTACAAGGTTGTACCCTATGCATCTCACACCGTTCTATGTTTTTTAAACACAATCAAGGTATACCTAGGTGTTTGTGAGATGCTCTGGCTTAAATCTAGGGGAACAGGATTTCTATGTAGAGTCTAAACTAAGTCTAATTTTTTAAAAATTCTAAGAAAAGGGGATTTTAAAATCATTATTTTTCTCATATTTTTAAAACCAATTTAAAAGTGATTTTGAAATTATACTCACAATTTTGAAAAAGTAACACATAAGTACTCAATTAAATATAAGACAGCTAAACATCAGATAACCAACTCCAAGATACAATCCAAAAGATGAGTAAGATAGCCAAATCCAAGAAGTGAGTGACATATCCAGACAGTCTAAAAGATAGAGTCAAGCAGGCGGATCGTCAGCTGGAGGATCGGCTAGAGGCTGCTCAGGTGCCGACTGAGGCTGTCCCTGACGTCGAATCTCGCCTCGGAGAGATGCGAAACCAGCAACCATCTCGGATCGCATAGATCGAAGGAAGCGATGACTATCTAGCACAGCTCGTTGCGTCTGAGTGGACTGGAACTCGAGCCGAGTGAGTCTGTCCTCGACAGAGAGTGGTGCTGAAGATGAAGGCCCGGCTGATGTGGAGGGTCCGACAGAGGTGGAAGGATCTGTGAAAAAGTCCTCTGCTAGGAAATCGGAGCACTCCTCATCCGCATCTGGTACGGCCCGCATCTGCCAGGAAATACCTAGGAGGCATTGCAAGGATTAAAGGAGGAAGAGATGGGTTGAAGGCACCTTGGTTGGGAAAAATCGCACTTGGTTGTGTTTCGGCAGAAAAACGAACAGAAGGGGGAGCTTCTGTTCGTGCAAAAACGTTGAGTAAAGGCGCCTTAAAGGCTTCCTTAAGGCGCCTTTGGAGGCGCCTTACAGCCTCCTTAAGGCGCCTTAAATAGGTCGGAGGGAAATTCCCCCCCGCTGTTGAGGGCGCCTCCCTCGTGTGGGAGACGCCTTCATTTAGGCGCCACGTTTTTTTTTTAAAGCATTGAGTTTAATTAAATTTGAGAAATAATTTTGAAACTAAGTTTTTAAAAGATTTTTCAAATCATTTTGAAAAGATTTTTAAAGGAATTTTGAAATTAAGTTTTTAAAAGATTTTTAAAATAATTTTAAAAAGATTTTTTAAAGGAATTTTGAAATTAAGTTTTGAAGTTGTTTTTTTTAAAATAATTTTCAAAAGATTTTTTAAAGGAATTTTGAAATTAAGTTTTAAAGTTATTTTTTTAAAAATAATTTTCAAAAGATTTTTTAAAGGAATTTTGAAATTAAGTTTTAAAGATTTTTAAAATAATTTTCAAAAGATTTTTTAAAGGAATTTAGAAATTTAGTTTTTTTTAAAGATTTTTAAAATAATTTTGAAATATTTTGAAAAGATTTTTAAAGGAATTTTGAAATGAGTTTTATTTTGAATTTTAAATTCCTTAGTCATCTCACCCGATCTAAATTTTTAATCAGGGAATTCTATAATTTTTGTGAGATGAATTGAGGTTCAATTTAAGGGTTTGATTTAACTTTGTGTTAGATTCAGGTTTAGCTTTGGGTTCAACAAGTAACCATTCTTTGGATAAACTTCTGGACTATGGTGAGTCACAAGGAACTCATTAAAGTAACTATGCCTTCGAGGTTTTTCAAATAGTCCTATCCATTGAACTTAATATTAAACCTTGGTCTAACTGGTTAGGATCCATTTAAGGGTAGCTTCGGTCAGTTCCATTTGGCCAAATGCACCAGGTCGAAATCATATCTTCCTAGACATGCGATGCCCAAGCTTCTCTAACGTATTATCATCCAAAAATTTCACCAGTACCGTGGGTCAAGTTAAACCTAGCCTATTTTATCTAACTTTAATTACCCTGCCGGGTAGTCTACTCTTGTTTACCCATTTCGGGTAGATTAAGTTGGGTTACCTAGTCGGGTAGTTTAGTTGGGGGTGCCAGCTATTCTGGATCCTCCTTCTAATTTTTTATTTGATTTAAGTTGAATTTTGAATTTTGAGTTTAATTTAATTCCGAATTTTTAATTTAAATTTTGAATTTTAATTTAATTATTGATTTAATTTCAAATTTTTAATTTACTTTTGAATTTTAATTTAATTGTTAATTTAATTTTGAATTTTTAATTTAATTTTGAATTTTAATTTAATTTTTAATTTTTAATTTAATTGTTAATTTAATTTTGAATTTTTATTTAATTGTTAATTTAATTTTGAATTTTGAATTTTGTTTTATTAAGATCGTTTTCATTTTTGCTCCCCTTGGATCATAGCCTCGATATGGTTTATCGAGGTAGTGTATTTGATCCTTCGGGATCCAATATTGACCAAGTCCAACTTGATTAATCAATTTGGAGTTGGGGACCCATGCTTGAACTGTTTTCCTATTTGTTCTTTCTACAAGAGATAAGTATGATTTATATTTTCTTTTTGGTTTAAATCCTAGACCAGTTCTATTGTAAACGACTCTTTGTGTCCCAAGAATTAGGTCAAGATTGTTGGAACCTAAAGAAAACCGTTCTAGTGTTTTCTCCAGATCCTTGACTTGAGTTTTCAGGCTGGAATTCTCTTCCTCAAGTTTTTGGACTTGAGTTGAGTTTCCAGTCTGAACTAGTTCAGTCAAAGATTTGGAGTTAGTCGCTTCTTTAAGGACATCTACTTCCTTTAGAAGGGACTTAACTTTAAGGTTCGACTTAGCTAATTTTCGCAATAAGTAATTAACTAGATTATTAAGGCGAGGGATACTTACAGAGGGATTAGTCCCTTTAGAAACGGATACGAATCCGTGGCTTCTCTCGGACTCGGCCTCCGACTCAGTCTCGCTCTCGGATTCGTCGATCTGGTCCCGGGCCATCAGTGCGAGTAAACTCGTCTGATCGAGTTCATTGTCGGTATCTTCTTCTGAGGATTCGTCCCACGTCACCTTTAGGGCCTTCTTCCTTCTTTGCTTCTTCGCATTCTTTTGATTAGGGCAGTTGGCCTTGATGTGCCCCTTCTGGTTGCACCCATAGCAGATCACTTCGAACTTTACCTTAGAACTTGGTTGGGCCTCCTTGGATTGGACTGCCTTCTTTAGGTCCTTCTTGTTGAAGCCTTTCTTCTTCTTGTAGAGTCTCTTCACAAGGTTCATGAGCTCCGTTGTTAGTTCTTCATCTTCATCATCTGAGTCAGGTTCTTCTTCTGACTCTGGTTCAGTTCTTCATCGTGATCTCGGTTCACGCGTTCGACTGGTACCTGCAACCAAAGCAACCCCCTTCTCGGTTGGCTGTGCATTAGTCTGCTCATGTAATTCAAACTCACAGAATAATTCATCTAACTTTATTGAAGATAAATCTTTGGAGACTTTGTAGGCATCTACCATTGATGCCCACAATGTGCTCCTCGGAAACGAATTTAGTGCGTACCTTATGACGTCTCGATTCTCTACCTTTTGCCCTATTCCGTGGAGAGAGTTCAGGATGTCTTGAATTCTTGCGTGTAGAGAACTTGCCGTCTCACCTTCCTGCATTTTTAGATTATATAGTTTATTAAGTAAAAGATCTCTTTTACTTACCTTGGTGTCGGAGGTGCTCTCGTGGAGTTCTATCAGTTTCTCCCACAGCTCTTTTGCGGTTGAAAATGGGCCAACTCTGTTGAGCTCCTCCTTGGTATGACCACACTGGAGGGTGCAGGTAGCTTTGGTGTCGGCTTCCACCTTCTTGATTAGGGATGACTTCCATTTCTCTCAGGGTGTAGGCTTGCCATCATCGTCGGTTGGTAGTTGTATCCCAGTCTTGATTATCATCCAGGTTTCGAATTGGATTTTCAGGTAGGTTTCCATTCGTCCCTTCCAGTACCCGAAATCTTCTCCGGAGAAGAGGGGGGACGAACGGTGCTGAAACCCTCTTGTTGGGCCATTGAGAGAATATGCAAAAGAAATAAGAAAAAAAATATGTCCTAAGATTAAGTCTTGGATTAGTAGTGTGGGAGTAAAGAATTGAAAAAGAACTAACTCGAGTGGTGTTGCACCAACCTCGAGCGAGATCGATACGAACGAAAAAAAAAACTGGAATATAGTAATAATACTAATTTTAGTTGACTCCGAAAAGTTTAAAACACCGCGAAAGAAATTGTGTGATTGGTGGTTGCACCAGATCAACACAACCGCGCTCTGATATTAATTGTTGGATCGAGAAGCGCTAGAGGGGGGGGGGGTGAATAGCGCTCGCGGCTATTTCGTTCGATTCGTAAAACTATCGGAGTTAAAATACGCAGCGGAATAAAGAAACATAAACACAGAGACACAGGGGAATTTACTTCGTTCGGAGCCTTGATCGACTCCTACTCGAAGACCCGCGATCCTTGATATCTTTCCGTGGGCAACAACTATAAGCTCGATAAGAATTACAAACTAATTACAATGAAAGTATAATAACAACTTTATACCGACAACTAAGGAAGAAGAAACAGAGCTCCGGGTCGTCGGGAGGTTGTTGTAGCACTTCTGGATCGTGTCGTTAGCAGCTATATGCAAAGGAATCGTTTGGAGTGAATTGTTTCAAGTTGCTGTTCGAACTGCTCTTTTATAGTGTGCTGGAGGCGCCTCCAAGGCTGTCCGAGGCGCCTCCAGGCAACGAGTTTGTTGCGATGATAAGTGCAGAACAAGTCGCGCTTTATCCTGCTTGAGGCGCCTCCAGCGTCTGGTCCAAGGCGCCTCCAGCCACGTCGGAGGCGCCTCCAGGCCTTCTGCGCAGACATGTGCTGGCTTGCACCCGAGGCGCCTCCAAGCCCCATGGAGGCGCCTTGGACACTGTTTATCCGAGGCTAAACTCTGAATTTTGGCCCTGCAAAACATGTTAGTCCACAACTACAAAACACGTCCTGCAAAACCAAGTTAGCACAGAGATAATATTAGATATGATAACAGAATATTATGACAGTCTCCGGACTGTCCGGGTCAGATGTAACGACCACCCTTCTTACTACTACTACTCTCTAAGAGTGACCGTTACTTAACTACTAACTCTACTTAACCGGTACACTACTTAACTACAAGAAATCCCTACCGAAAAATTTCGACAGAGTTTCCCCTGTACTGGTGACCAAATCAACAATACAAACAGTGTATACTCAGCCACAGGTGGCTGGAACATATAATCACACGACCACGCAGTATAATAACTCAATAAGAAGAAGGAAACTACTCTAGCAATAGTAAACAGATAATACTCCAACGATAAAACGTAACAAACTACAAGTGTGAAATAGACTCAATTACAATCCCAACTTCATCATAGCATTAAGGAGAAAAGAAAAGGAAACCCTAAACAGGTAAGTTTTAACAACTCCTTAGCAAACTCTTGATCTCTCCATAGTCCAGCCATCGCACACCTTCATCACCACCACCTTGTCGCCTTCCTTTTATACTTTAGCTTTTCCTTTATCTGCAGTAGGAGGAAATGCAGTCTATAAGCATAAAGCTTAGTGAGCGCTATCTACTCACAAAAACTCGATATGCATGTATATAAATAAAAACATGCTAAAACTGAATGCTAACATGTAAAGCTACTCATGCTCATACATAGCAAAGGAATCATACTAACTGAAATACTAAACATGTATAGCTAATCATGCTCATAAACCAATAAAGGAATCATACTAACTGAAATACTAAACATGTAAAGATACTAAACATGTAAAACTACTCACGCTCATAAGAATAAAACTATAACTGCATGCTGAAAGCAAATAAAGCTAAACATGCTGAATAATCTAATAGCAAGAAACAAATAAAACTACTACTGCATGCTTCAAATAACAAGAAACTAAACTTTCTAATTCTAAACATATTTGAAGCTTGTTTCATTTGTTTCAAAACTTATACTTTAATACTTCAAAATAATAATAAACTTCTTTTGGGCCCAGCATTGTACCAATTTGCGCGCATCCTTAATAAGAGTCGAGGTAGCTAATCCCGAAACTACTAAGGTACTTCTAGGCGATCTTGTGCCTAGGGGCGATCTAGGAGCCCACCCAATGGACCTTGTGTCCGGTACATGCCATTAAAAGTAAAATACTTTATTTTTAACTATAACTTCTTTATACTTGCACTTACTTGGCATTTACGCAATCACTTTGTGTGCACTTTTGATATTCAATCTTCTGGAATTGAAATCAAGTCTAGACCTTGGTCTTTCTTGCTTATAGCTTATTTATAAAATCTGCACTTAAGCTCAATAAAATGCTTATTCAATTCTACAACTACAGTGCATGAATAAAGTCTAATAGCAAAACAAGGAAGACTGCTTATATTCGTAAACAGCAAAGCAAAGAACTAATCATGCTCGCATATAGCAAACATAAAGAGAACTGCTCATACTCAAATCCATAAGAAAGGCATAAAAATGGGATCTAACACTGCTCATGCTCAGCTAAAGAAAAATGAAAACCAAACATGCTTAGCTAAAGTAAATGAAAACCAAACATGCTCAGCTAAGGTAAATGAAACAGAACATGCCTAACACTTAACTTATTTTCATAAGGGAAACAAACTGAGCTCTCTAAGCATGCTACAACAGATATGAATCAGGAAAACTAATCATGCTAAATTAGCAAATAAAACCTATTCTAAAATAAAACTGCTCATGTTAAACTAATCATGCTTAATTATCAGCAAATAAAACTAATACTATGTACTCAGACTAAAGGTTGTTCGTGCCCTCTAAATAACACAAATAAAACTACTCAAGTGCCTAAGGTGGCCAAGGGTAACTAAAACTGGAATGCTACATTTAGGTTGTAGATTATGCCACAACTATCTAATTTATTCTAGCACAATTTGAAAAGCATTGACAACCAAAGATGAAGCATCAACTTCTTTTTGTAAAATTAAAACAACTTTAATAACACCTTCTTAGCTTAACCCTTATTGTAAAGCGACCTAAAATTTCCAATTATACTTAATCAGATTGGTAAGGAACAATTCAAGGTTTAATTACTTCATGAAAACCACAGTAGATAGCCAAAAAGGATACCAATGTGCTGCTAATAGGATAAATTGCTACTAGAAACCTAAATTTTGTAACTGTTCATCATGCCTAACCTAAACTAATCCTTCTCTTCTTCCTTTTGGTTTCACGACAGCAAACAAAGAATAATACAAGCTTCATGCAACATGCTCCGAAATCTTTTAAGATACAGAACTATATACAACTGCACATATATGTAACTATTTCTTGTTATTCAATTCAATCTAGATACTCAATTAAATTAAACCATCTCTTGATCCTTCTTTGAAACCCACGACAGCAACACCCTAAATCGCAGGAACCAAAAGAAAACTAGCCGAACAACAGGAAGGCGCAGAAATACCAAATCAGAGCTCATTCGCAAATCAAAACTCACGGAACAACTCCTATTGCAGGTGAGAAGCAACTCACCGTGATTTGCTTGGACTTACAACCGACGGGAAGAACTCTAGGGTTCCGGTTTGCTCAAAGCTTCAACCTCCCTTGTGCCCACAGACCCTCCTCCACGAGGGAAGCTCGGATCCACGAGGGTTCGCCGGAGAGAAAACTTCACCGGCTGTCGGAGGGAGGAAACCCTAGGAGAGGCTGCGGTTTTCGCCCGAGCAGGAGTCGGCGTCGCCGTGTGAGAAGAGAAAGGATTTTTGAGAGGAAATTCTGATTTTCCGAAATCCCAAAACCTAATTTTCTTTTCTTATACTAGGGTTTAAATCGAAACTATACCTTAAATAAATTTATTCCCATATTTAGTTAACAAAACGAGCTTAGCTCAATTGGTCGGGCCGGTTGTGCTTTGATCCGAGGAGCTGGGTTCAAACCTAGCTTCTACAACTTTTTTTTTTTTTTAACTTTCTCCTCTCGGTAAAAATACCAAACGAACTCCAAAAATTGCATAAAAATACTCTAAAAATTCCTAAAAATCTCTAGAATATTTTAAAAACATTTCTAAATATTTTAAAGGACATTTAGAACTCAAAATAAGGAAAATTGGGTCGTTACAATTCCCCATATCTTATAAAAAGTTCGTCCTCGAACTTAGAATAGTTCTGGATATTTCTGTCTCATGTTGTCCTCCCGCTCCCAAGTGACTTCCTCGTGCTTCTGGTTTTGCCAGACGACCTTCACTAGTGGTACTTCTTTGTTTTTTAGTCTCTTGACTGCTCTGTCCACTATTTGTGTAGGTCTGCTCTCATAACTAAGATCCTCTTGGATCTACACTAATTGAGGCTGAATCACTTGGCTCGGGTCATGGAGACACTTCTTTAGCATGGAGACATGAAATACATTGTGTATTGCTGACATGTCTTGTGGTAAATCCATCTTGTATGCTACTTTCCCAATCCTTTCTGTGATCAGGTAAGGTCCTACATAACGAGGACTTAATTTGCCCTTCTTGCCAAATCTCATCACTCCCTTCATAGGAGCGACCTTGAGAAAGACTAAATCCCCTACTTGGAATTCAAGTGGCCTACGGCGTGTGTCAGCACAACTCTTCTGTCTACTCTGGGCAGTCTCAATTCTCTGTCTGATCTTCTGGATAGCTTGAGTAGTCTCATCTATCAGCTCTGTCTGAATGCCCAGTTCTACTTTCATTTCTTTTCTCTCAGCTGCTTCTTGCCAACAAATGAGTGATCTGCACTTCCTGCCATACAGTACCTCATAAGGTGTCATCTTGATGGTGGCCTAATAGCTATTGTTGTAGGCAAATTCAGCTAAGCATAGATACTTGCACCAACTTCCTTTGAAATCTGGTGCACAAGCTCTGAGCATATCTTCTAGAATCTGATTTACTCGCTCTGTCTGTCCATCAGTCTAAGGATGGAAGGCTGTGCTGAACTTGAGTTTGGTGCCTAGTGCAGTCTGAACACATTCCCAGAAGTGAGAGGTGAAGCGCCCATCTCTATCAGAAACAATAGATTTAGGAACTCCGTGAAGTCTGATCACCTCTTTAACATACAACTGTGCCAACTGCTCTATAGAGTGGGACACCTTGATGGCTAGAAAATGAGCAGACTTGGTCAATCTGTCCACTATCACCCATATCGCATCATATCCATTTGTGGTTCTTGGAAGACCCGTTATGAAGTCCATGGATATGTCTTCCCACTTCCACTCTGGTATAGGAAGAGGTTGTAGAACTTCTCCTGGTCTCTGGTGTTCTGCTTTGACCCTCTGACATGTCAGGCAGGTACTGACATATTTAGCTACATCTCTTTTGAGTCCCGACCACCAGAATGTCTGCTTCATGTCTTGATACATCTTGGTAGAACCAGGATGCATGGAGTAGGGTCTACTATGAGCTTCCTCTAAAATTTTCTTTCTCAGCTCTTCATCATTGGGAACACAAAGGCGACTCCCCTGATAAAGAATTCCACTGTCTGATACTCGAAACTCCGAATTTCCTTCTTCTTGTATCCCTTGTTTGATCTTTTGGATATCAGGATCTTCACTTTGCTTTCTCTGTATATCCTCAAACAGGGTTGACTCTAAGGTCAATGCAGAGAGTTGCCCATAAATAATTTCCATTCCAAAATCTGACAACTCCTTCTGCAGTGGTAGGGCTAATGATGACAAAGACATCATGGATGCACTGGATTTTCTGCTTAGTGCATCTTCCACTTTGTTAGCTTTGCTTGGGTGGTAGAAGATTTCACAGTCATAATCTTTGACCAACTCTAGCCACCTACGCTGTCTCATGTTTAAGTCCTTCTGAGTGAAGAAGTACTTAAGACTCTGATGGTCTGTGAAGATCCTGCACTGAACGCCATACAAATAATGTCGCCAGAGTTTCAGTGCAAAGACCACAGCTGCCAGCTCAAGATCATGAGTGGGGTAGTTCTTCTCGTAGTCTTTGAGTTGCCTGGAAGCATAAGCTATAACTTTTCCTTCTTGCATGAGTACAGCTCCTAAGCCCATCTTGGAAACATCACTGTAGATGTCAAAACTCTTGTCGCTCTGTGGAACAGTCAGAATAGGAGCACTGATCAATCTCTTCTTTAGCTTTTGGAAACTCTGCTCACATTTATCTAACCATTCGAATCTCTTGTTCTTTCTGGTGAGGGCTGTTAGTGGAGAGGCTATCCTGGAAAAGTCCTCCACGAACTTCTTGTAGTACCCAGCTAAACCAAGGAAGCTTCTGATCTCTCTGACGTTCTTGGGTCTACTCCAGTTGTTGACCGCTTCCACTTTGGCTGGATCCACTTGAATACCTTCTTTAGAAATAATGTGACCTAAAAAAACGCCACCTGATTTAACCAGAACTCGCACTTTAAGAATTTAGCATAAAGCTTCTTTTGCTGCAGAGTCTGCAGTACCATTCTCAAGTGCGTGTCATGCTCCTCTGGGGTCCTTGAATAGACCAAAATGTCGTCGATGAATATGATGACAAATTTGTCAAGATATTCTCTGAACACTCTGTTCATTAAGTCCATGAAGACCGCAGGTGCATTAGTCACTCCATAAGGCATGACTACAAACTTGTAGTGCTCGTATCTGGTCTTGAACGCTGTTCTGGGTATATCTCTTTCTTTCACCTTCAGCTGATGGTACCCAGAGCGCAAGTCTATTTTTGAGAACACTGTTGCTCCTCTTAACTGATCAAATAAGTCATCGACCCTGGGAAGGGGGTACTTGTTCTTGATTGTCACTTGATTCAAAGCTCTGTAGTCTATGCACATCCGCATTGATCCATATTTCTTCTTGACAAACAACACAGGAGCTCCCCGAGGTGAGTGACTGGGGCGAATGAAGCCTTTGTCAAGTAACTCCTGTAGTTGTTCTTGTAACTCCTTCAGCTCTGCTGGAGACATGCGATATGGAGCTTTTGAAATTGGACCGGTTCCAGGAACCAATTCAATCTCAAATTCCACTTCTCTGTTGGGAGGTCGTCCAGGTAGATCTGCTGGAAATACCTTTGGATACTGACAGACTACCCGAACATCTTCCTGTTTGAGTCTTTCTTGTTATCTTTGTCCTTCCAGTTCTGATTACTTGACTGGATTCTCTGTTTCCCCACTATCTTGTCTTCTATCTTGACTGGCTTGTGTTGCATTTGTTGTGCCTTGTTGCTGTTCAGATAATGCTCACTAATGCCCTGCTGACCAGCTCTTCACCAATCTATGGTCGGTGAGTTTCACTACTCACATTAGGTGTTATTTCTGGTCTCAGCGTTAGGAGCATCAGTCTGACTCGTTCTTTCACTGTACTTACTAACTATAGGCAAAGGTGAGCTAGCCTGTTAAATCTTTTGATCGCCTCTTCTACCGGTAGGTCACTTGGTCTAAATTCTATAAACTCCTCATAATGTTTATTGGTGATCCGTTGACGGAAGAATTCTTCGTAAAACTCTATCTCGAAGTCAACCCAGCTCATCTAGTTGACTGCTCTCTTACTCTTAATTCGCTCCCACCACCTACAAGCACCTCCAGATAGGCAGAAAGAGGCACACTTACCCTTCTCGACTTCTGGTCAGTCAAGAAGCTCCATTGTGCTCTCAAGTGTCTTGAACCAAGCCTGGAAACCCCAGGGCTCAACTTTTTGGTTTCAATTTCAGGCACTGGATGAGGTATGCTTCTTGTCTTCTAGGTGTTGTGGCGACTTCCAGGGCAACTGATAGGACTTCAGTCATCACTGGAGTCTCCACATTATTGGTTGGGGGAGTGGGAGGAGCTGGCTTCTGATTGGCCATTAGATTGGCAAATACTTACTACTGCTCGCTACTTGTCTCTGAAGTTGAGCAACAACTTCAGAGAGAATAGGCCTAGGAGTTCTGGGCTCTTCGTTCTCCTGAACTCGGTCCTCAGTATGAACGGTACGAGGACGTCCTCTTCTTGACATCTAATTATGCAGAGAAAAAGGCTTGATAGCTTCTCTAACCCTTCTAATTATACTTATATATGAATATAGAAAAGGGAAACAAAATCTTCTATCTTACTTAAGCATTCAAAAACAACTACTCTATACTGCAGTTAATAATAAGGAAAGCAGAATAAAGAAAGAATTTAAATACTTTCTTACTTGAAGACGGCAAGGATGATGTTGATGTGTGTGTGATGTTGGAGAATGGAACACTGCTCTGATACTAATTGTAACGACCACCCTTCTTACTACTACTACTACTCTCTAAGAGTGGCCGTTACTTAACTACTAACTCTACTTAACCGGTACACTACTTAACTACGAGAAATCCCTACCGAAAAATTTCGACAGAATTTCCCCTGTACTGGTGACCAAATCAACAATACAAACAGTGTATACTCAGCCACAGGCGGCTGGAACATATAATCACACGACCACGCAGTATAATAACTCAATAAGAAGAAGGAAACTACTCTAGCAATAGTAAACAGATAATACTCCAACGATAAAACATAACAAGCTACAAGTGCGGAATAGACTCAATTACAATCCCAACTTCATCATAGCATTAAGGAGAAAAGAAAAGGAAACCCTAAACAGGTAAGTTTTAACAACTCCTTAGCAAACTCTTGATCTCTCCATAGTCCAGCCATCACACACCTTCATCACCACCACCTTGTCGCCTTCCTTTCATACTTTAGCTTTTCCTTTGTCTGCAGTAGGAGGAAATGCAGTCTATAAGCATAAAGCTTAGTGAGCGCTATCTACTCACAAAAACTCGATATGCATGTATATAAATAAAAACATGCTAAAACTGAATGCTAACATGTAAAGCTACTCATGCTCATACATAGCAAAGGAATCATACTAACTGAAATACTAAACATGTATAGCTAATCATGCTCATAAACCAATAAAGGAATCATACTAACTGAAATACTAAACATGTAAAGCTACTCACGCTCACAAGAATAAAACTATAACTGCATGCTAAAAGCAAATAAAGCTAAACATGCTGAATAATCTAATAGCAAGAAACAAATAAAACTACTACTGCATGTTTCAAATAATAAGAAACTAAACTTTCTAATTCTAAACATATTTGAAGCTTGTTTCATTTGTTTCAAAACTTATACTTTAATACTTCAAAATAATAATAAACTTCTTTTGGGCCCGGCATTGTACCAATTTGCGCGCATCCTTAATAAGAGTCGAGGTAGCTAATCCCGAAACTACTAAGGTACTTCTAGGCGATCTTGTGCCTAGGGGCGATCTAGGAGCCCACCCAATGGACCTTGTGTCCTGGACCTTGTGTCCTGGACCTTGTGTCCGGTACATGCCATTAAAAGTAAAATACTTTATTTTTAACTATAACTTCTTTATACTTGCCCTTACTTGGCATTTACGCAAACACTTTGTGTGCACTTTTGATATTCAATCTTCTGGAATTGAAATCAAGTCTAGACCTTGGTCTTTCTTGCTTATAGCTTATTTATAAAATCTGCACTTAAGCTCAATAAAATGCTTATTCAATTCTACAACTACAGTGCATGAATAAAGTCTAATAGCAAAACAAGGAAGATTGCTTATATTCGTAAACAGCAAAGCAAAGAACTAATCATGCTTGCATACAGCAAACATAAAGAGAACTGCTCATACTCAAATCCATAAGAAAGGCATAAAAATGGGATCTAACACTGCTCATGCTCAGCTAAAGAAAAATGAAAACCAAACATGCTTAGCTAAAGTAAATGAAAACCAAACATGCTCAGCTAAGGTAAATGAAACAGAACATGCCTAACACTTAACTTATTTTCATAAGGGAAACAAACTGAGCTCTCTAAGCATGCTACAACAGATATGAATCAGGAAAACTAATCATGCTAAATTAGCAAATAAAACCTATTCTAAAATAAAACTGCTCATGTTAAACTAATCATGCTTAATTATCAGCAAATAAAACTAATACTATGTACTCAGACTAAAGGTTGTTCGTGCCCTCTAAATAACACAAATAAAACTGCTCAAGTGCCTAAGGTGGCCAAGGGTAACTAAAACTGGAATGCTACATTTAGGTTGTAGATTATGCCACAACTATCTAATTTATTCTAGCACAATTTGAAAAGCATTGACAACCAAAGATGAAGCATCAACTTCTTTTTGCTGTAAAATTAAAACAACTTTAATAACACCTTCTTAGCTTAACCCTTATTGTAAAGCGACCTAAAATTTCCAATTATACTTAATCAGATTGGTAAGGAACAATTCAAGGTTTAATTACTTCATGAAAACCACAGTAGACAGCCAAAAAGGATACCAATGTGCTGCTAATAGGATAAATTGCTACTAGAAACCTAAATTTTGTAACTGTTCATCATGCCTAACCTAAACTAATCCTTCTCTTCTTCCTTTTGGTTTCACGGCAGCAAACAAAGAATAATACAAGCTTCATGAAACATGCTCCGAAATCTTTTAAGATACAGAACTATATACAACTGCACATATATGTAACTATTTCTTGTTATTCAATTCAATCTAGATACTCAATTAAATTAAACCATCTCTTGATCCTTCTTTGAAACCCACGGCAGCAACACCCAAAATCGCAGGAACCAAAAGAAAACTAGCCGAACAACAGGAAGGCGCAGAAATACCAAATCAGAGCTCATTCGCAAATCAAAATTCGCGGAACAACTCCTACTGCAGGTGAGAAGCAACTCACCGTGATTTGCTTGGACTTACAACCGACGGGAAGAACTCTAGGGTTCCGGTTTGCTCAAAGCTTCAACCTCCCTTGTGCCCACAGACCCTCCTCCACGAGGGAAGCTCGGATCCGCGAGGGTTCGCCGGAGAGAAAACTTCACCGGCTGTCGGAGGGAGGAAACCCTAGGAGAGGCTGCGGTTTTTGCCCGAGCAAGAGTCGGCGTCGCCGTGTGAGAAGAGAAAGGATTTTTGAGAGGAAATTCTGATTTTCCGAAATCCCAAAACCTAATTTTCTTTTCTTATACTAGGTTTTAAATCGAAACTATACCTTAAATAAATTTATTCCCATATTTAGTTAACAAAACGAGCTTAGCTCGATTTGTCGGGCCGATTGTGCTTGGGTCCGAGGAGCTGGGTTCGAAACCTAGCTTCTACAACTTTTTTTTTTTTTTTAACTTTCTCCTCTCGGTAAAAATACCAAACGAACTCAAAAAATTACATAAAAATACTCTAAAAATTCCTAAAAATCTCTAGAATATTTTAAAAACATTTCCAAATATTTTTAAGGACATTTAGAACTCAAAATAAGGAAAATTGGGTCGTTACATCTGACTTCGGAATTCCGACCGGAAACCCTAGGTCGACCCGACGCCTACTATTCCCTCTGCAGGGAACACATCCTCACCTACTACACTCAGGAGATTTACTTGATGCCAGTGTGATCCTCTAGATCGACTGGACTTTTGCTCGGTGCTCGATGCTTCCGGACTTTCTGCTGGACTTCCACTTTCTGGCTGGTCCAGTCTTTCACCTGGTTCACGACACCAGGACTTTCCACCTAAGGTTACCTCCCCCTAGGACTTTTGCCTGAAGCACTCGACCCACCAAGACTTTCCGCATAGAGTTACCACCCCCTATGACCTAGGGTTACCACCCCCTAGGGTTTTCACCTGCCTAACTACAGTTAGGACTTTCTTGAAACACTTAGTCAAGCACGTTAGATCACAACACACCTTAACTTTGAATCCTTTTCCATTATCAAAACTCAGGTTCGATCGTCGGATGCTTCCCGCACCAACAGAAATTATTAATGGACTAACAAGTGTAGGTGATCAGACACTTTTAAATCGAGACATGATGATGAAAGTCCTAAATGCTTTCCTAAGAACCACAACTAGGAGCTCCATTGTAGATTCATACTTTATATCAAAGGACCTAGAGAAATCCTCTCTAGATGAACTATTCTCAACAATGGAGCTTCATGAAACAAGAGTTGAAGGATTAGATGGAGAAGCTCATAGATCAAGAGGAGTAGCCCTTGTGGCAAACAAGGGAAAGGGAAAGAAGAAGAAATCTTCATCACCACCATCTTCCGACTCTGATGAATGAAGTGCCTCAATGGATAGCTATCAAGAGGCATATATGGTAGGGAAGATGAGAAAGGCATTTAAATCTTTTTCTTCTAACAAATCTCATGCTTGGAAAAGTTCTAGAAGCAAAAGTAGGACAAAGAAGATCATTTGCTATAATTGTCAAGGAGAAGGACACATAAGAGATGATTGCCCTCTCTTAAAGAAAAAGGAAGGGAAGAAGGAGGAGAAGAAGACAAAAGAAAAAGGGAAGAAGGCTCAAAACCTAAAAGCAACATGGGATGATCAATCATCATCATCGGAGGAAGAAGAGCACCATGTAGTCAATTTTGCTCTAATGAGAATTAATGATGTAGCCTCCACCTCATCCGAAAATGAAGAGGGAAAGAGCTCAAGTGAAGATGAAGAAGGGAGCTCAAGTGAAGGGGGAGGTCAAACATCGGATTCAGACTTCTCGGTAAGTGAGGTATATAATCTTCTGCCCCATGTTTTAATTAAAGTTATTAAAAGCACAAATGATGATTTGTTTAAGGTCAAAAGGAAAAATAAGTCTTTGAAAAATGACATTTGCATGCTTAAAGAAAAATTAGAATCCATGTCTATTAGGAATGATGATATGCATGCTTCTTCTACAAATTCAAATGATTCATGTTTAGAAGAAGAAAATAAGGCTATAAGGGAAAAGGTAGAATACCTTACCAATGCCCTTAGAAAATTTGAAATTGACTCTAAAACCCTAAACATGATTATTGGGAGTCAAAGGACAAGTTTTAAGAAAAATGGGTTAGGATACAAGGAACCCAACAATGAAAAGACCTACCATTGTCTACTTGCTAGGGACCAATCAAAAACCAAGACTATAGATAGAAAATGGATCCCCAAGGAATATTTGGTTAACCCAATTAGAAAGAATTTCTATTGGGTGCCAAAATCAATCCTCAAGGGTTAGAGGATTTTAGGTCAAGTCAACCATGGAAGTCATAATTCAAATCCTTGAAAAATGGTTGACTTGAGACCTTAAGGGGGAGCACTTAGCCTTGATAGAAATTCATGATCAAAAGGGCTAAGTAGAGGTTACCTTTATCTCACAATGACTTGCACTATTTTCTAACCATAAATGTGAGATGATAGGATGATACGAATAATTCACTTATGCTTATGGCATTTTGATGAGTTATGAAATGTATCAAATTTTTAGTGATCATAGGTCAACTATGGGGAAAGCAAATGTTTAATTAATGGACATCTTGCCCATAGATCATAGTTGGACATTTCAAATCTTTTGAAAACAATTTTATGTTTTATTTACTGTGGTATAGTTATTTTGAAACATAAACATATGAATTCAAAACTAGGGTTTAATTTGATACAAACTTGAGTGATTTTCAAGGTGTTTGAATTTTTATCAAAACTTCAAAAATATGATGAATTTTCATGGAAACATATTTTTTCTTGTTAAAGAACATTATAATAAATATGTGTTCAAAAGACCTCATGCCAATGGAGATATCTTTCTCTTATAAACCCATGATCTTTTCCATGTGTTTTCAATGTGGGACTATGTTTGCAACCTTGCAACCCCAACAATATCTACACGCCAGGTACCGATAGATAACACCACTAAACATATTCTAACTACTAGAGAATAAGATATACCTATATTGTTCTCTTCCTACGAGGACAGTCCGCCTACAAATGTCTGGACTGCTTGCAAATGAAGCACTTGCCTTTTGACTTCTTCATTCCTGCTTTTAGTCCTGTACCTAGAGATCATATAGTTTTACCTGTCAGCCCGATTCTAGTGTCCGAAGAGTTCCTTGAGATTGTTCATCATGTCATGGCCAGTAGGCATGGTCTGATGTTAATGTTGCAGCACATTTGATATAAAAGCCAAATGTTATTCCTCGCCATCTCATCTGCCTTGACCCATTTCCTATGATACTCAATCTCCTCATCACTAGAATCGCTATTAGGCACATTAGGACAGACTTCTAACAGTACAAACTTATAACCTTTAGCTGTTAGGACAATGCCCAAGTTTCTTTTCTAATCTATGTAATTAGGACCAGTAAGTTTGTTCTCTTTCAGTATAATAGCCAGTGGGTTGAAAGTCATCCTAAGAATCACAAAAAAACCTTTTTGGTCAAGACTGTAAATTTAGAATAATATTGATTCCTCAAATAATATTATTTAAATTTACCAACACCTCAAAACACCGTGAATTTTGCATGCCACGTTAGTGTGGACGTATACAAAATCAAACATTTGTAAGAGGAGGTTTTACCCATTAATTTTATTATCTTGTCATCCTAATTTTATGACAAATAAAATTAATAGTTGATATTCATTTGGTCATACAAATAATAGCAGTGACTCGGTTGGGGAGGATACTATTAAATGCGCCTAAGTGTATAACATTACTTGATACTTAGTCCATTAAATGAGATTGTGCCCCTTCAGTTGGAGAAGATCACACGCTCCTAAATAATTTCCTAAAACCATCCATAAAGGAAGTTTGATTTAGTGATCTGTAAACAAACTCATCCATTGTGGAGGGAGGCATTCAGAGCCAACACGCAAGTTTGTTGCATCACTTACAAACCAGTAATGGAGACTGTGGAATTTATTTACTAATCCCTCTCCCACTTAGCTATTTAAGTTGAGAATTTTATCATGCACACACACATCACATCAAATAAAAACAATAAATATGGAAAAATAATTTTCCAACTATTATGGTCTCTTCCATCACTGTCCTCCGTGTGCTGCCAACCCTAGCTGCTGCCATCTTTAGCCACTGCAATCGGGTCTAGTTGCCGCATCTATCTTGCTTCCTTTTCTACTTGCCTCTGGTCCTCAAATAGTACCACACCTCGTAAGGATATGATCCGTGATAAAAATAGAATTTTACATTTATCGATCCTATATTCCACGATGGAATGTACATGTAATCTAGATCGAAACAAAAATGTAAAATCCTAAAACTAATACAGCTCCTGCTGTATTTAATACATACAATCATGCACACACATAAAATGCTCTTGACATGTTCAAGGGTCCAATGACACACAATCACATTAAGCCATAATAGTTGGAGCCTGCAACCACAGAGTTAGCATATTCTACTATTATCCTACCTAAAATATGTATGATATGTGCATAATTAAACTAAAAACTAAACACACAGAGGCAAACCCTAGCTCTGATACCAATTGTTGGTTGCTATTCGAAATATCGTACCGGTTCCCCTGTACAAAAATTTTATATAAGTCCTGAACCATTCCTAACAACCTATTGTGCTCTTTAGAAATTAAATTTGGATTCGCAAACAGAACTTAACATTATTGATTCCAAATTCAACTTATCTGTTCTTAGTGGTTAAGACTTGGATCGCAAATAATGCTTAACATTATTGATCCAAATCCATCCATGTTACAAATTTAATTAAATATTAATTTCAGAGATCGGCTTCCAGGTTAAACATGATGAGGCACTAGGTCTTCTTGGGTATGGGATCATCCACCACTTCCTAGACAAAGTCTTTCAACGAAATTCAATATTTAATCTCCATATAGTAACCCTAGGTTTAACTAATAAGAACAATCGAATTACAAGATCAAAAAACAAAAGAAACACAAATTGAATCATAAATCCAAAAACCTAGAATCACTAGCCTCCTGTGTTTGGTATTTCAAGATCTAAACAAAAGGATGAACTAGTTATGATGCGGAAACTAATAACTAGTTATACCTTTTGTAGCTTATAGACCTCACGATCTTCTGTCGTATTCCTCTTCTTATTTCGGACGTCGTGTGAGCGATGATCTACCGAGACAAGAATCCACCCAAGCTTCCTTCTTCTCCAAGCAAGTTTCGGCCACCAACAATCTTCAAGAGATGAAGAACTTTCGGCCACCAACCAAGCTCCAAGGGATGCTAAGAAACAAAGCCTCCTATCTCTCCTTCTTCCTCTAACAATATCCGGCCACCAACCAAGCTCCTTGAGATGAAGATGCCGCCGGCCACACAAGGAAGAAGAATAGGAGAAGGAGAAGGGATGAGGGTCGGCCACCACCAAGGAAGAGAAGAGAGGAATAATAGAAGATATGTTGTTCTGAGGTGAGGCATCTCTACCCTCTCTTTTATATTCCTTGGTCTTGGCAAATAAGGAAAGTTTTAAACATAATTAAAACTTCCTTATTTTCCTTGCCAATGAAAGGAAAATTTAATAAAATCTTCCTTATATTTCTTTCAATGGCCGACCATATCAAATCCTCCAAACAAGGAAGTTTTAAACACAAAATTAAAACTTCCTAATTTATTTCCAAAAATTTTAAAATAAAAATTTCTCTTTTAAAAATTCCCTTCATGGTTGGTTATAAAAGAAAACTTTTATAAATTAAAATCCTCTATTAAAACATGTGGATGATTACAAAAAGGAAAATTTTCTCCAAAATTAAAATCTTCCTTTTAACTACAAATAAGGAAAGATATCAAATCTTTCTCTTAATCTTTTGTAAAAAGCTATAAAAGAAAAGATTTAAATTTTAAAACTCTCTTTTAAAACTATAAGGATGGTTACAAAAAAGGAAAGTTTTATCAGGATGCTCGAGAAGGTCGGAAGATGGGTTTGGGTGAGCCCTATTCCGGATGGCCGGAATGACCCAAGCGAGCAGAACCGGAGTGGAAGACCCAAACCCAAGTGAGTAGAACTGGAGCGGAAGACCCAGACTAAAAATTTAACAGGATGTTGACTTTTGGGTTTGAGAGCTCGGAACACTTCCGGGCACCCAGATCAGAAATTCTATCAAATCGTGATGTGGCGCAGTCCGTTGCGACGATGATAAAATTCTATCCAGGTCTAGGCGCCCCGATCATGGCTATAAATACAGTCCTGATCTTAGAAGCTAAATAACAACACTTGTAATTAATTCTAATTGAGTTTAGCTTTGTAGTTGTGAGCTTTGACTACTGTAAGAGGCTTCTCCGCCTGAAGGAGACATTAGCGAGCTTTCAAACATCTTGGATTAGCAATCCTATGATTATAAACCAAGTAACTTTCGGTGCCTCTATCTTTTATTTAATTTGCATATTATTTATTTTTATACAAGTGATTGTGTTAATCAAGGTACAAGTTTTGAGGAAGGTGTTTTTATTTTTGCAAGGAAAATCACCACCCTTCTTGTCGGTCGACAAAGGACTAACAATTGGTATCATAGCAAGGTCATTTCAGAAGGACTAACCACCGACTGAAGCACAAGAAATAGCTGGTGCAAGCATCTATCCACTAGTGTTCGTGGCGGAGTTCGCGTTTTGGAGACATCGAATGGAGGTATATTTTAAAACTAATTTCAATATTTTTCCTAACGATCAAGTATGGTTTTGATATGTCCAAAAGCGAAGAAGGAAAAGACCTTGAGGAGCATTAATGGATTAAAAAGCAGTGCAATGATTTAATGACAAATGGTAAGGCTGAGTTCCACCTTCTGAGCCTTCTGCCTGCCCAGGATCTAGACAAAATCGGTAAATACAAGAGTACAAAAGAACTTTGGGAAAAGTTCTTGAAGTTCTACGAAGTGTTGGATAGAAATGCGCTAGAGGGAGGGGTGAATAGCGCTCGTAGCTTTCACTTTTCGTATTCGGAAAACTTATCGGATAATGCAGTGGAATAATAAATAAAGGAACACAGAAAGACACCAAGATTTACTTGGTTCGGAGCCTTGGTCAACTCCTACTCCAAGGCCCATGCTCATTGAGCGTTTACTTTGGGCAACAACCGTAAATATTACAAGAATTATTACAATGACAGTATTGAAAAGGCTATACCGACAACAAAGAATTGAAATTTTGCAGCTTCGGGTCATCGAGATTTTGTTGTAGCTTAGCCGGATCGTCTCGTTAGCAGTACGCTGAAAAAAGATTGCTTAGAACTTGATTATACATGCTGCTGCAAGAGACCTCCTAGGTCGAACCGACGCCTACTGTTTCCTCTCCGAGGAATGCGTCATCATCTACTCCACTCAGGAGAGTATATCTGTTGTCAGTTCGATCCTCCAGATCGACTAGACTTTTGCTCAGCGCTCAAGCCTTCAGGTTTTTCCACTGGACGTCCGCTCCATGACCCGCCTAGACTTTCCACCCGATTTGCGACACTGGAATTTTCACCTAGAGTATCTGACTCTAGGACTTTTGCCCGAAGACCTCGACCCGCCAAGGCTTTCCATCTAGGGTTACCACCCCCTAGGACCTAGGGTTACCACCCCCTAGGGTTTTCCTGTCTGCCTAACTACAGCTAGGACTTTTGCCTAAGATACCTTAGGACTTTTCCAACAAACTCATTCAACACATTAGATCACAAATAAGCTTAACTTTGAATCCTTTGCCATTATCAAAATTCAGGTTCGATCGTCGGATGCTTCCCACACCAACACGAAGAACCAGAAGAATCCGAGACCAAGGAAATTATCGAAACAACTCTCATAGCCGAATATCTACCTGAAGATAAAGAAAGCTCATCCGAGTTGAGCATTGATGAAGGGGGAGAGACTTTGAAAGAAAGCAGCGATAAAGGGGAAGCATCAGACAGCGAAATAACGGTAAATAATGTATGTTCCTGATCCCCTGAAGAACTATTTAAGTTTATCAAAATGCTTTCTAAAAGTATGGTTAATTTAGAAAAAGAAAATGCAAAGTTAAAATTGACTTTAGAAAATACATGTAGACTAGAAGATTTTGATAATTTAAAAATAAAAAATAAAAAATTAATAATACAAATAGACAAATTGAAAAATGACTATACATGTTCGAATATTTTGCAAAATTTCAAAGATCATCGAAGGCTTAACTGGTATTTTATATACCATAAAGGCCAAATTATAAAAGTAGATAGATAATTAATTCCTAAGAAATTTTTGATAAACATAGTTGGAAGAAACCTATATTGGGTTCCAAAATTATATTTAAATTAATTCTTTTTACATATTGTACTTTGAATTGATTTAATTTTTGTTACTTGCTTAGAATTATCAGATAATTTTATTTCATAATATCTATTAGAAATTAATTAGAATTTGATTTTATTTTTTTGAGAAAGAGAATTCCATCACTTATCTGTAAGAAAATTTTTAAATTTTTCAGACCATTAAATTATTTTTATGAATTTTTTAACAAAAATTATAGTTGTCAATTTAAATGATTCTCAAAGTAATTTTTACAAACTTTATTTTTCTATAAACACTTATCATGTTATCAATCAAATGGAAATTTTTGAATTTTTTATTTTGACCATTGTATTATTTTTCTATGATTTTTTTTAAAATCATATTTTAAATATTAAAAATTTTATTTTTATTTGATTTTTGGAAAATAATTTTTCTATAAAAATACTTGCTCTTTCTCATGATTTTTTGAGCCTGGAAAGTATTTCTAAAATTATTTTATTTTCCAAAAATTGGTGTATATATTGTATAAATCCATATTTTTTTTAAAATTTAAACACCAGAATTTTCTAGATAATGGTCATAATAGTGTTTTTCCTTAGACTTTGGTTTAGATTTATTTTCAAGTTATTTTAAAATACCCATATTTTTAATGTGATCAAAGGGGGAGAATTAGATGCTAAAGTCTAGGGGAGGGTATAATTTGATTTTTGCATATTTTTTTTTCAAATGAAAAATATGTACTTGCTATTTTTCTATTATTTAGTTTTAGTTTACACTAACTTAACTTAGGATTGCTCACATTAAAAATGGAGAGATTGTAAGTACCCCGTGGTAATTTTGATGTAATCAACCAAGTCAAGTTAGGTCATGTTATCTTTTGATACTCTGTGTTTAAGTGTGCAGGAACTTAGGAACACAGGAGGTCGAGTGAAAGACGCAGCTAGCGAGAAGGACAGCAATGGAGAGAGTCGACTGGCTCAATGCGTCTGAGGGATGAGGTACTGCAGATGAATATGCTGGTGGACTAGAAGGAAGGTGTTGGTGTTTATGAGGGACAAGAAGTCAGAGCGGAAGGTTGCTCGAGAAGGCTGGAAGATGGGTTCGCGTGAGCCCTATTCCGAATGGCTGGAATCACCCAAGCGAGCCGAACCGAAGTGGAAGACCCAGACCCAAGCGAGCAGAACCATAGCAGAAGATCGAGACCAAAAAGTCAACAAGATGTTGACTTTTGGGTCCGAACCCCCGGACTAGAAATTCTATCAAATCATAACTTGGCGCGATCCATTACGATGAAGATAAAATTCTATCCACATTCAGGTGCCAGGAACCCTTCCAGACACTTCAATTAGGTCTATAAATACAGTTTTGATCCCAGAAACTAAACAACAACACTTGTAATTGATTCTAATTGAGTTTAGCTTTGCAGTTGTGAGCTTTGACTTCTGTAAGAGGCTTCTTCTTCTGAAGAAGATATTAGTGAGCTTTCAAATGTCTTGGATTAACAATCCTCTGATTGAAAAACAAGTAACTTTCGGTGCCTCTATCTTTTATTTAATTTGTGTATTATTTATTTTTGTACAAGTGATTGTGTTAATCAAGCTACAATTTTCGAAAAAGGTGTTTTTATTTTTGCAGGGCAATTCACCTCCTCTTGCACGGGGACCAACACAACCTTGAGCCTATGCTCACCCTTGAGCTTATATCGTATGCTCACCCTAAAGCACCCATATATCTACAATGAAGATTTTCAATCTTCCATTTTTCCAATGCTCATCCTTGAGCACTCATTACAATAAAAATTTCCAACCTTCCATTATTTCCTTGTCCGAAAAAATATAAATCATGTCTTTTAAAGAGAAACTCCCCCTCAAAATATGTCTCAAGCTTCTATCATTGCACCAACAATGACTTAGAGTTTTTAAACCTTTAGAAAACCCTAAATTTAAAGTTTTGAGATTCAAAATTTAACTTTGAAATTAAACCTTCTCCTAAAGTCCAAGTTAGTCTTCTTTAACTATTCCTTTCTTGTTGTCATCAAGAAACCTACCCTTGAATACTTACAAATTCATTTCTTAGAGTTAGGGATGGTTAACACGACTAAATGAGGCTTAATGGATTGAAATCAGACCATTTAAGTCAAAATCAGCCATTTCAATTGATTAAAGTTAGGTTTCAATCAATTACAACCTTTCAATCGATCAGTTGATTAATTCTGCAAGCCTCTGTGCTCGTGGAAAAAAAAATACTTTAATCGATCACCTAATCAATTAATGTCTGGTCCAATCGATCACTTAATCGATTCCACGAGCCTCTGTGCTTGCGAAAATGTCCTTTAATCGATTAACCAATCGATTCATGCCTAGGTGAATCGATTGCCTAATCGATTGGCGTTTTTGAAGTTTTCTAATTTTGATTTTTAACCAAAATTTAAAAATTTCTAAATAATTCTATGATTATTGAAAAATTATAAATTTTTATGTAGACATTATTTATATCATATACTATCAAGAAAAAAAAATTTCTATGAAAATAACCCTCATTTTCAAAGATTGGAATAAAATTAAAAACCATTAAAAAACTTCAATATTTCACTTTACTTTGTGACCAACTAATCAATGATGACTCCTATCAAAAGATAGACTTCACCAAGGTTTTGCAAAGCGATTTTAAAATAATTTTTAAAATATAATTTCCAACCATTTTTCTTGGGTTAAATGCACATGACTTGTACACTAGCTTTTCCAATGATTGGACTTCACATAATCTATTATTTAGATGAAACTAAAACTTTAAAAAGATGCACTAAATCAACACCTTAAGTTTTTTTCATTCTTCTAACATCTCACTTATATCTAATGTATTTCAAAAACACATACAAGTCAAGTCTATGATTCTTGTGAGATGTACAATAGGTTTTCCCTAAAACTAAGGGATCATGCATATCTAACTAGACATTTAAAACTTTAATCATCCAACCTAAGATGTCAATTGATGTCATTATCCTTAATTACAAGGAATTTTAAAATAATACATGAAAATGACTATGGGATACATCAAATATATATTTTTCAAAAGAAAAACTATCATGAATAATGGTCTATGTATAACATGACATATGATATTTTTCATAAACATATATTAATGCTAAATATGACGTCATTACATATGATGAGCACAAAATCATGGTAATTTTAGCATATAAGAAATATCTAGATTATCTATCTAGGTATCACTAATTAATCGCTAAATTTAAAAATAATCCTTAGTTGCCCTATCTCCCAAAGAAATTATCAAAAATCCAGCTTGAGATTTCTTTGACTTCTAACCTAATTGAGTCAATTTAATTAGGTCCAAATCTTCAAATTTTGATACATTTTACTCTTTTAAAGAGTAAACATCAATTCTTCATTTTCAAGATGTAGCAATACATTAAAAATGCTCTCAAAGTGTCAACTTCTCTAAGGTTAGGTTAACTACCCTTCCAATTAGAGTTGACACTCTAAACCCATCTAGGGTGTAGAGAACACACTCTTAGGAATTCAAAATCTATTGGTGTTTCTTGGATGCTCTAGGTACTCATTAAAGATAACTTTCCTTAATACCTTCCTAATAGCCTTCCTAGGGTTCTTAGAAGCCTTGGTCACACTAGACTCCTCACGGTCAACTTTAAGGATAACTTCCCTTGTGACCTTCTTAGTAATTTTCTTAGGTTTCTTAGAAGCCTTAGTCACACTAGTCTTTTCAAGGTTACTTCTAGGGATAATTTTCCTTGTTACCTTGACTTAACTCCTAGACCTAAGGTTAGTTCTATAGATATATGGATCTATATGGTATGAGGGCACATTCTATTTGGCTTTTGGTTTGTATCTCAAACCTCTCTTGCCATTTGATGATCGATGTTTTCCTAAACCTAGGTTTGACTTCTTTGACCCTTTGACATTATTTGTTATTTTCTCTAGGGTCCTCCCCAATTATCAAGTCTTGACTTTAAGACTTGATTTCTCTTCATAAATCCTTAAATTTCGATTTTCTTTGATTTCCTTGAGAATTTTTATTTTTAGGTATATACCTAAAATACTTAGAATTTTTGCCTAAATTGTTATCTACCTTCCCAACCTTAAGTGAGGTAGTCTTAGTATGAAATGATTTATAATTGACCCTAGGATTTTCATGCTTTCTATTTTTATGATACATAGCATTAAAATAATAAAATTTAGATCTACCATGCTTTTTTATGACACAAAGAAATACCATATTAACTAATGGTACCTTAGTGTTATTCTTGGAAGCTCCCTTTTGACTTAAGCTTCCTCTTTTCTTCTTGGTTAGATTTCTTCCCCTTGGACATTGGTTCTGATAATATCCCTTTTAATTGTAAGAAAAGCACATAATGTGCTCCTTTCCTTTGCATACCATGGGGGCTAACCTTCTTTAGCTTCTCTTTGCTCTTATGTGTCACTTAACACTGCTTCTTCCCTAATTTAGGACATTTGCTCTTGTAGTGTCCTTTTTCTCTACACTCAATATGACCCTTTCTTGACTTGTAGAGGTGGCACAATCTTCTTTCTCATTGACTCTGGATGATGAAGCTTCTTCTTACTCTGGTATCAAAGATTGATGCTCTCTCTCAATTCTTGAGGTGGATGCCTCTTCTTCATCCTTGTATGTTGAGCACTTCTCAACTTTCAAATCCTCATGTATATGATACAATCCCTCTTTGCATTTTGTTTCATTTTGCTCCGAGGTTGGATCTTCATAAAATTTTACCAATTTGCTCTAAAGCTCCTTGGTATCTTGAAATCCTCTAACTTTACACAATCCCTCTTTGCATTTTGCTTCACTTTGCTCCGAGGTTGGATCTTCATAAAATTTTACCAATTTTCTCCAAAGCTCCTTAGCATCTTTAAATTCTCTAACTTTACACAATATGATGCTTGGCAATAGATTAACCAATAATTTGGTTATTTTATCATTTACCTCACACCTCTTGACTTGCTCCTTAGTCCATTTCTTCTTCTTGAAGAGCTTCCCTTTTCCATCAATTGGAGTTTGAAATCCCTCCATTTGAGTAAATCATTGTTCTATCTCCATCATGAGAAAATTTTCAACCTTTGATTTCCAAAGATCGAAGCTTCCAATGCCAAATGGTGGAGGTGCTCAGATATCATATCGAAATCCATCTCTAAACTCCATTTTTGAAATTGAGCTCTTTTGATGATAATTTCTTGACTTTGAAATTTGGGCTTCAAGTTTCAATGTCTTTATCTTCCTCTAGCTTATTGCTCTCTTGGTGATTAATCCACTTAAGACTGACCTCGCTCTAATACCGCTTGTTAGTACACTTCGACAAGCTAGAGTGAGGTGATTAGCTCCAATCACTTCATTGATGATTTATTTCAGCAGAAACTCGAAGTAAATGCTAACATCCTTGATTTTACTTAGTATCTACTTCCTTGAGATGACTAATCCAGGAGTCCACTCTCCTCACTAATAGTACACTATGAAATCCTCCTTCTAAAAGGTGGAGAAGCCTCGTACAAGCAAATACACAAACAAATATGAGATACAACAAGAAATATAATAAGAACAAGAAAATAGATACAACAATAAAGGATCTTTGCTCTTGATCTCTTGTTGCTGTGGATCGTCTCTTGATGCTTGAAAATGTAGCAACACTTTGCTCCAAGAACTAGCGGAAAGAATCGAAGAAGTGTTGTGTTTGAATCTTCATCATTACCTTTATATCCCACAGAATAGGGCTCCCAATCGATTGACCTTAACCCAACCCAATCGATTGACCTTACCTCCCATCAATTGCCACGTCAGATCCAAGCGCATCCAATAGTCCAAACCTCGCAATGGCTCTTTTTCATGTATCTCAATTGATTATCTGATTGATTAAGAGCTTCTTGATCGATTACCTAATCGATCAAGAATGCCTTTGTGCTCTCGCGAAAACTCCTCTTAATCGATTGCCTAATCGATTATTCGACTTCAATAGACCACCTGATAGATTCAGAAGTCTACTATTCACTTCCCGGACTTCTCCCAATAAATTAGACACTTTCCCAATCAATTCAACACAGATAACATTGTGCTTCATGAAATCCCCCTTCAATCGATTACCTAATCGATTGACTCCAGGGTGAATCAATCACTTGATTGATTCACCACACTCACGTTATGCAGAGATGTGCTCAATCAATCAGTTAATCGATTGATGTAGCTCTCAATCGATCACTTGATCAATTGCTCAATCCTAACTTTCTTAACCCAAGTTTAGGGTTCCCTTGCCCAATCTCCGATCAATCGTGACTTGTTGAGACTTCTCCACCAAGTGTCCAGTTAACTTTTTGACCCACTTGGATTTTACCAACTTTCCGTTGGACTTCTGATCACGTGTGGTCCTTCTTGACGCAATTGAATTTTTCTCTAACCTAACCACAGTTATGACTTAACCTTACCAAAGTGTGATCCCCCTTGACCCACTTGGACTTCTCTTTTCCTAATCATAGTTAGGGATTTCCTTTGCAAATGTGCAATCCTCCTTGATCCACATGGACTTGCTTGTCTAATCACAGTTAGGACTTTCCTTGCTAAGGTGTGGTCCTCATTAACCCCACTTAAATTTTCCTTGTCACCGTGCGGTCCTCCTTGACCCATTTGGACTTTCCTTTGCCTATGTTCGGTCCTTCTTGACTCATTTGGACTTTTCTTTTTCTAACCCTCGAGTTAGAACTTGCCTTACCTAACCTCTGAGTTATGACTGTTGGGACCGATTATGTAGCTAGAGGGGGGGGGGGTGAATAGCTTGGCGCGATCCTCGTGCTTGACGTTGCTTGTTTCTTCAAAGATATGTAGCAGAAATACAAGAAACAAAAACATACAACGCTAACAAAAGGATTTACTTGGTATCCACCTCACAAGAGATGACTAATCCAAGGATCCACATACTCACGCACCCTTCACTATGAAAAACACTCCTTTATGGTAACTACCAAAGGCGGAGAAGCCCTACAAGTTCAAACTACAAGAAGAAAGGGAAAGGGAACAAAATACAAGCTAAAAGCTTACAAGTTGACACAAGAAAACCCTAACCCTAGATTTCTTCTTTTTGTTGCGGATCCGCCTCTTGACTTGGAAGAACCTCCAAGAACTTCAAGAACTGGCGGTGATAACTCTGTGGAGAAGCTCTGTGAAGATCTGTGCTCGTTGGAGAAGAAGACCGTGGAAGTTCTATCTAGAGAACAGCTCGCCAGCAGCTAAATACTACGCCAACGGTCGGATTCCGATCAATTGGATTGCTCTCAATCAATCGGGGAGGCTTTGGATCGATCGACCGATTGATCCAGAGCGCCTCTGTGCTCTCAGGAATTGCTTGGATCGATCGGTTGATCGATCCAGGGCTTATCATGCGAAATCGCACCTCCCAATCGATCGCCCGATCGATTGGGGGCTCTAGATCGATCGGCCGATCGATCCAGAGCTCTTCTGTTCGCACGACACTTCTCCCCAATCGATCCACTGATCGATTAGGAGAAAGCTTGTCACGGGGACTCATCCAATCGATCGATCGATCGATTATGCATGTACCAATCGATCGGCTGATCGATCCAGCTTCTTGTTTTTGCCCAAAAACAAGTCCAAAGTCCCCTAAACCAACATCTGGTCAACCATGACCTGTTTGTTCTATCACGTCCCAGAGGAGTCCCTGTCCGAAGAAATTTCGGCAGCATCTCCCCTGTACGGCGGACAATCTGAAACTTTCTACATATCCATATACCTCAGCCAGATACAGCTGGAATAATAACAGTAAATAAACAATCGCCCACGCAGTTTAATAGTATACAAACAGAGCAGTAATAAGATGACTCGAAAACAACCCTACTCCACTACACTCGTAAAGCTCAAATCCGACAAACTCACCACTTCTGCCATCCAGGCAGGCATGGAGTAAAACATATCCAAACCATACCAAAGTCCATCAACGATAAGAATCCATACAAGATCCATAAGTAAAACCAATACAAGACTAAGACATAGTCCGATAGAGAAAACTAAAATAACAATTCGTGGTCTGCAGAGGACTAGCACTACGTGCAGTGGGGACTAGCAACTGAAACTGCCTCCTGACAGCATCAACATGAAAATAACAACAATGGAGGCGGGGTGAGTCCAACACTCTGCAAGTACAACTGATATGCAAAGTAGGGAAATAACACCTAGCACTAATCATGCGTACACTATCCTGATATAAGGAAGATAAAAATGCAACTGAAGTAAACAGGGGAGAAACTGTACTAACCAGATCCTGGGTATAAGGACAAACAGTCCGAGTGGTATAGAAATCCTGTATGCATGTCAAACATAGGAATCCAAACAATATGCAGCATATAAATGCAGCAAACACAAACACAAGCAATAAATGCATCATGCATATGATGCCAATGATGCGTCCTGGTCACCCCTGACGCCAGTCGATCATCTCACACACAATAGTAAGGCCGAGTGGGTAGGGTTGTGACAACCGTACACTCTGTCGTCACTACTCCTGATGAGTGACCGAGTGGACGGGATGCTGTCGGAGTACACCTATCCTCTTACCCCAAATCATAAATGGGGGAGCGTAATGCTCTCATCTCCCGGTACACGATGACGGGGAGGAATCCCTGCCGGTTAACACATTGCATCACGCTACCCATGAGTGGACCAACGGAGCCAAACAAGGTCCTTGCTGCAACACACACTGCCTGAATCGACCACTAACCCATGAGTGGTGGTGTGTGCAGATTCATGTAACTGGCGATGTGCTCAACAATAATGGAGCAGACTATCGCACAGCATGCAATCATGCAAATGGTGCATGACACTAACCACAAAATATTCTGAGCTAATCCATATATATATAAAAGTGCACCATAGGTCAACGAATCAAATCAAAGGTACACTGAAGGTATAAAACCTAAGTCCTGAACATGGTGAATCATGGTATATCACTTCCCCTATAAGCATGTATCAACAGGTAAGGAATACATGAGATGCAAAACAAGCAATCAACCAATCATGTAACAGGTATCGGGTAGTGATTAACTGAAACAAATAAGAGAACATAATTATTGCTACTTGTTAAATTCACTACTATGCATATCAAAGACATAAAGTCAAAAGTACCCGCCTCCAATAAGAAAGGTCCAATCAGTCCGAAATGGATCCCTCGTCGAGACACCGTCTCGAATCAAAATCCTGTACCAATCAATATATAAATGTTTTATTTAGCTAAAAGTCATATGAATTTAAATAGCTTAATAAAATCCACGAAACTAAATAAGGGAAAACCCTAATTAACATAACCAATTGCCTACCCAAAATTAAATCTAACCATTGATTAAGGTTAATGGTCTTAACCCTAATCGTTCCATTAGATTAATTTTAAACCAACTCAATCTACAACAAGGATCCATTTTCCTACATCTTACCTAGGTTCACACCCGTTGCAGAAGCCAGTAGATACTGAAAGGAGTGGCTGTCAGAACCAGAACAACCCCACAACAAGTCTCACTTCACCTTACGATCAAAATTACAACCTTGATTGTTAATCCACAACATAAAACTTCACCTCACGGCTGGGATTCACTGCTGGAACCAAACTAATCAAGAAAAAGATTAAGCAATGGAGATCACAGATCATACAACAACCCAACTCACCTTATTTACTCAGATTTAGGGCACAATGCAAGAACAGGGAGTCGACAGCACCCGGCAGAGGAGTTGTCGACCTAATCGGCACTGCTTGGGCTGTGGCTGACGGTAAGAGGTGAGGAGATGGGTCGGCGGCGGTGCTAGGGCACAGCGACGGCGGCCGACGCTGGAAAATCGGTGCCGGCAGTGGCATCGGTGCTGGCTAGGGCATAGGCCGGAGATGGCTCGGCGGAGAAAGAGAGAAAGAAGAGGGCTTGGGCTGTGGCCGGCGGTAAGAGGTGAGGAGATGGGTCGGCGGCGGTGCTAGGGCACGGCGACGGCGGCCGACGCTGGAAAACTGGTGCCGGCAGTGGCGTCGGTGCTGGCTAGGGCATAGGTCGGAGATGGCTCGGTGGAGAAAGAGAGAAAGAAGAGGGCTCGGGCAGAAGTCGACAGCGTTGAGATGCTCCGCGAGTGGTTTGTGCCGGCAGTGGAAGAGGAGAAGAGGAAGGAGAAGAACCGCCGCGTGCGCGGGCGGTTAGGGCTCGGAGGAGAAGATGGTGTCGACGCCGAGTGAGGCTCGGGAGGAAAGGCACGCGGGTGAGGGAATAAAATGAAGGAAAAGAAGAAAAACAAAAATAAAAGAAATGAAAAGTAAAGGAAAAGAAATTAAACTTTTCCTCATTTAAATGGGTAGCCTAAACAGGCTTTTCCGGGCCCCGTTTTTATCCCCGTTAATTCGTTCGTACGAGCTCCGAAAAATTCTCGAAAAATATCCAAAAATTACGGAAAATTCCCTTATTAATATTCGCCTATTTTCGGTATTTTACATTCTCCCCCACTAATAAAAATTTGGTCCCCAAATTTCGTTATCTACCATCAGCAAATACTAACAACAGATATAGAGTATAAATGCTGAACGGTAAATAAATCACATACCTCAAGTGAAAAAAATGGGGATATCGAGCTCGGATAGTATCCTCGAGCTCCCAAGTAGCCTCCTCATCCGAATGCTGCTGCCGTCCGACTTCAACCAGCCGGATAGTCTTGTTCCGCAACTGACGCTCCTTCCTGTCCAAAATCCGTACCGGAATCTCCTCATAGGAGACGTCAGGCTGAACTGGAACTGAGACATCTGTCAGCACATGCATCGGGTCAAGTACGTATCTCCTCAGCATCGATACGTGGAATACATCGTGAACGCCTGACAGGGACGGTGGTAGTGCCAGTGGGTAAGCTACGGCTCTGATCCTCACCAAGATCTCGAAAGGGCCAATGTACCGCAGAGCTAGCTTACCTCTGAGGCCAAATCTCTTCACCCCTTTCGTGGGTGAAACTCGCAGAAATACATGGTCGCCAACAGAGAACTCTAGTGGTTTGCGTCTCCGATCAGCGTAACTCTTCTGGCGGTCCTGCGCCTCTGACATCCTCCGTCTGATAGTACGGACCGACTCTGCCTCATGTTGGGCTCTATGAGGTCCCAACAACTAGGCCTCCCCAACCTCATCTAGAGGGTGGGTGTCCGACAGGGCTTACCATACAACGCTTCAACGATTACATTTGGATAGCCGAATGCAAACTATTGTTGTAGACGAACTCTCCAATGGAAAATGTTCCTCCCAACTGCCCCTAAAATCCAATACACAAGACCTCAACAAGTCCTCTAGAGTCTAAATGGTCCACTCTACTGTCCATCTATCTGCAGATGGAAAGTTGTGCTGAAACAGAGCTGCGTGCCCAAGGCCTGTTGCAGACTCTGTCAAAAAAACGAGACGTGAACTGGGGATCTCTATTCGAAATAATAGCAACGGGACACCCCGTGATCTGGTGATCTCCCGGCAAAACAGATCTACCAATCGATCCAGGGAATCAGTCCTCCGGATCGCTAAGAAGTGCGCGGATTTGGTTAATCGATCAACGATTACCCAAATCGCGTCATGGCCTCGTCGTGTCCTCGGCAAACCCACCACACTTCTGCTGCACACTATATACACAAAGTCCATAGTAATATGTTCCCATTTCCACTCGGGAATAGGAATCCGCTGAGGTAAGCCGGCAGGTCTCTGGTGTTCAGCCTTCACCTGCTGACAAACAAGACATCTAGCTACGAAATCCGCGATGTCTTTCTTCATGCCGTTCCACCAATAGGAACGCCTCAAGTCTCGATACATACGGGTCCCGCCTGGATGGATCGCAAATCGAGAGCGATGAGCCTCCTGAAGTAGCTCCTGTAAGACCGGATGAGACTTAGGTACGCATAATCTTCCTCGAAAGTACATAATACCCTCCTCGTCTCGTGTAAACTCGGTCTGCTGCCCGGAAGCTATCTGACTGCTAATGAACTGCAAATGCTGATCACCAGCCTGGGCCTCTCGGATCCTCGTCCTGATCGATGACTGAGCAACCATGGTAACCATAATACTCTCCTCTGTAGGTCCCTGCTCCTCAAGGTCTAACTCGGAGAAACCTTGAACCAAGTCTGTAACTGAAACTCGGTGGCAAGCCAAAGTCCCTCTAGACTTCCTACTGAGTGCATCGGCAACCACATTAGCTTTCCTCGGGTGGTAGATACTGGTACAATCGTAATCCTTCAGGAACTCCATCCATCTCCTCTGTCGGAGATTAAGCTCCTTCTAAGTAAACAGATATTTGAGACTCTTAGGGTCAGTGAGAATCTCAAATGTAACGCCATATAAATAATGTCGCCAAATCTTCATGGCAAAAATAATGGCGATTTGCTCTAGATCATGTACAGGGCAGTTCTTCTCATGTTCCTTCAACCGACGAGAAGCATAGAAGACTACCATATCGTGCTGCATCAGAACAACGCTCAAACCCTGAATAGATGCGTCGGTGTAGAGGACATACCCGTCCTCTCCAGAAGGTAAAAATCAAAATCGGAGCCGACAGTAGTCTCCGCTTCAGCTCCTAGAAGCTGGTCTTGCCATCCTCAGTCCAAGTGAACTTCACGTCTTTCCTGGTCAGGCGTGTAAGTAGCATAGCAATCCGTGAGAAACCCTCAACGTATCTCAGGAAATATCGAGCCAAACAAAGGAAGTTGCGAGCCTCTTCTATAGACTCTGTATACTCCCAACGGTAACAACCTCGATCTCCTGTGGAACCACGGTATACTCCTACTGATGACCGTGTATCTTAAACATCTCAAAGAAGACAAACAAAATACGTACTACTGATCCTCACATCTAGACGTTTCCATCGAAACATCTCTAGAACTATGCAAAGATGATGTGCGTGACTCACCGTGGATCCGAAATAGATCACAACATCGTCAACAAAGACAATGGAAACCGATCCAAACATCCTGGGAATACCAAAATCATCAAGTCTCTGAAAACATCTAAGGCTTCCCAAACCCTAATGGTAAAATCATGACCCATAATGTCCGTATCACAAACATTTCTAACCATAAGATCCCTGACAATAAGTCTGAAATATAATCACCAACAATACAAATCACCTAAGCATAGATCCTCCAGTGTGAGAGCAACGCTCCATCACAGAAAATACCACATATGTGGGAGCAACGCTCTACCACAAGAAATCCTCAATATGTAGGAGTAACACTCCACTACAAATAATCCATAACATGTATCTACAATAGATATGGGAGCAATGCTCCGCTACAAGCAATCCGCAATATGTATATGTGGGAGCTCCGCTCTACCACAAACGATCCATAAGTGTCCAAGGCACCTAACTATCCAACTAGAGGCTGCACGAGTTCACTCAACCATATATCACTGTGGGCAGCCAAAGGTATAAACAACCTAGTAAACAAATCAAATCCATAGTCAACTCTATCATCATCCTAGTGGGTTGATCACCCACTAATAGGAGAATTAGTTGACAGGGTTATACAACCAATAACATAATGTAGACACTCAGCATTCTACATTCAACATAGGTAGAATCATCATGATGCTACCCACCATACACCTGGCACACATGCACACACAACATATATATGATCGACATAATCCTTCAATTAGTACACACCAAACATACTCACAACATAGGCATAAATCATCGAGCTACCTCCAACAATACATACCAAACCCGGGTGCATATATCATCGTAGGTAAAATCAACAATACCCCTCAAACAACACTCACATGACATATATACAAATATGCCAAGAGTATAATTAACATATACTTCCAATAAGGCATACTAAACCCAGGTGCACTCACAAATCACACATAATCAACAAGATATCTCAGATACCACACCAAACACACACACACACACACACACACACACACATATATATATATATATATATATATATATATATATATCGCAACACCGATGTAGTCGTCAAGATCCCTCCAATATGACACTCAAACACATGTGCACATTTCACAACATAATTTGTAATCGACAAAATACCTCCAATAACCAATCAGACATGTATGCCTAACCACTCGGGTATAATCTACTAAAAACCCATAATAATCATATGTATAAATGTGTACGACCCAAAAGATAAAGTCAGAATTCAAGAACATCAAGACACTCTCAATTTTATCCTCAAAAATATCAGCCCACATAATATCAGATGAATAAGTCTCTACTCCCCATGAGAGCAAGTTAACATTCAAAACATCAAATCATTATTTATCCACATAGTCCAATATCAAAGGAAGCAAATATCAATTTTATCATCCTGTTAACTAATCACAACTAACCAGATTTATTAAAATTCATAGGCACACTCAACTGTAAACTCTCTAGCACCCGATCTATATCTGATCACCAACTATAATCATCAAACCTGTGAATATCATACATGACACTCACTATGTCACCATCAACGACAACCCAAATAATAGATCATCAAAATAATTATCCACTAATAGATCATCAAAACAAATATCTAGTAATAGATCATCAGACAACCACATAACATTTACTCTCATAAATCATTAGAAATCAACACATCACAATATCTGATCTCACAATATTCCTCAACCTCAAATCATTCTCAACAATGATCAAACATAAAAACTCCCCAAATGACCAATTTTAATCATATCGGATACCCTAATATCCAAAAGATATGAGTATAAAAACTCTACTGGCTAAGTCAATAGGAATATGTAGGTATCATCCATTAGCCAGCTAACAATAACAGAGGCTGGTATGTGCCTCCATCTCCTACTAGTAGTAACAGAAGCTAAAACTACTGATGGTATGATATGAAAAATCACCAGAAACTATAATCCTTGATCTCTATTAAGGTCAACCATGCTCAATGGCTAACCCATCACATGTAATATGTGTTACAACAACCAGACAGGTACTAAATAAAGAATGATAATACATGTCACAAACTATAAAAATTAAACATCATACCTATATGCCGTCTGGAGATGTTCCATCGCTGTCCAGTCCCCCAATTTACCTCAAAATTCTGAACGAGAAAATCACCGAAAATCCACACTAAAATCTGAAACAAATACCCAGTTTGACTCGCAAACCTGGCTAACACAAAAATATCTAGAATACCAAAAGTCGGTAACATAACCCGCTCTGATACTAATAAATTGGTATCTGATAAATCTCGAAAATCCAACACACGGAAATCAAACAAGTATCGCCAACTTGGCGCTCTAATACCAAATAAATTGGTATAAGGTTATCCCAAATATCCAAAATACGAAAACAAAGGATCGTAAAACCTGGCTCTGATACCACTAAATTGTCACACCCCGGAGGAGTCCCTGTCCGAAGAAATTTCGGCAGCATCTCCCCTGTACGGCGGACAATCTGAAACTTTCTACATATCCATATACCTCAGCCACATGCGGCTGGAATAATAACAGTAAATAAACAATCACCCACGCAGTTTAATAGTATACAAACAGAGCAGTAATAAGATGACTCGAAAACAACCCTACTCCACTATACTCGTAAAGCTCAAATCCGACAAACTCACCTCTTCTGCCGTCCAGGCAGGCATGGAGTAAAACATATCCAAACCATACCAAAGTCCATCAACGATAAGAATCCATATAAGATCCATAAGTAAAACCAATACAAGACTAAGACATAGTCCGATAGAGAAAACTAAAATAACAATTCGTGGTCTGCAGAGGACTAGCACTACGTGCAGTGGGGACTAGCGACTGAAACTGCCTCCAGACAGCATCAACCTGAAAATAACAACAATGGAGGTGGGGTGAGTCCAACACTCAACAGGTACAAATGATATGCAGAGTAGGGAAATAGCACCTGACACTAATCATGCGTACAGTCTCCTGATATAAGAAAGATAAAAATGCAACTGAAGTAAACAGGAGAGAAACTGTACTAACCAAATCCTGGGTATAAGGACAAATAGTCCGAGTGGTATAGAAATCCTGTATGCATGTCAAACATAGGCATCCAAACAATATGCAGCATATAAATGCAGCAAACACAAACACAAGCAATAAATGCATCATGCATATGATGCCAATGATGCGTCCTGGTCACCCCTGACGCCAGTCGATCATCTCACACACAATAGTGAGGCCGAGTGGGTAGGGCTGTGACAACCGTGCACTCTGTCGTCACTACTCCTGATGAGTGACCGAGTGGACGGGATAATGTCGGAGTACACCTATCCTCCTACCCCAAATCATAAATGGGGGAGTGTAATGCTCTCATCTCCCGGTACACGATGACGGGGAGGAATCCCTGCCGGCTAACACATTGCATCACGCTACCCAAGAGCGGACCAACGGAGCCAAACAAGGTCCCTGCTGCAACACACACTGCCTGAATCGACCACTAACCCATGAGTGGTGGTGTGTGCAGATCCATGTAACTGGCGATGTGCTCAACAATAATGGAGCGGACTATCGCACAACATGCAATCATGCAAATGGTGCATGACACTAACCACAAAATATTCTGAGCTAATCCATATATATATAAAAGTGCACCATAGGTCAACGAATCAAATCAAAGGTACACTGAAGGTATAAAACCTAGGTCCTGAACATGGTGAATCATGGTATATCACTACCCCTATAAGTATGTATCAACAGGTAAGGAATATATGAGATGCAAAACAAGCAATCAACCAATCATGTAACAGGTATCGGGTAGTGATTAACCGAAACAAATAAGAGAACATAATTATTGCTACTTGTTAAATTCACTACTATGAATATCAAAGACATAAAGTCAAAAGTACCCGCCTCCAATAAGAAAGGTCCAATCAGTCCGAAATGGATCCCTCGTCGAGACACCGTCTTGAATCAAAATCCTGTACCAATCAATATATAAATGTTTTATTTAGCTAAAAGTCATATGAATTTAAATAGCTTAATAAAATCCATGAAACTAAATAAGGGAAAACCCTAATTAACATAACCAATTGCCTACCCAAAATTAAATCTAACCATTGATTAAGGTTAATGGTCTTAACCCTAATCGTTCCATTAGATTAATTTTAAACCAACTCAATCTACAACAAGGATCCATTTTCCTACATCTTACCTAGGTTCACACCCGTTGCAGAAGCCAGTAGATACTGAAAGGAGTGGCTGTCAGAACCATAACAACCCCACAACAAGTCTCACTTCACCTTCCGATCATAATTACAACCTTGATTGTTAATCCACAGCATAAAACTTCACCTCATGGCTGGGATTCACTGCTGGAACCAAACTGATCAAGAAAAAGATTAAGCAATGGAGATCACAGATCATACAACAACCCAACTCACGTTATTTACTCGGATTTAGGGCACAATGCAAGAACAGGGAGTCGACAACACCCGGCAGAGGAGTTGTCGACCTAATCGGCATTGCTCGGGCTGTGGCCAGCGGTAAGAGGTGAGGAGATGGGTCGGCGGCGGTGCTAGGGCACGGCGACGGCGGTCGACGCTGGAAAACCGGTGTCGGCAGTGGAGTCGGTGCTGGCTAGGGCATAGGTCGGAGATGGCTCGGTGGAGAAAGAGAGAAAGAAGAGGGCTCGTGCAGAAGTCGGCAGCGTTGAGATGCTCCGCGAGTGGTTTGTGCCGGTAGAGGAAGAGGAGAAGAGGAAGGAGAAGAACCGCCGCGTGCGTGGGCGGATAGGGCTCGGAGGAGAAGATGGTGTCGACGCCGAGTGAGGCTCGGGAGGAAAGGCACGCGGGTGAGGGAATAAAACGAAGGAAAAGAAGAAAAACAAAAATAAAAGAAAAGAAAAGTAAAGGAAAAGAAATTAAACGTTTCCTCGTTTAAATGGGTAGCCTAAACAGGCTTTTCCGGGCCCCATTTTTATCCCCATTAACTCGTCCGTACGAGCTCCGAAAAATTCATGAAAAATATCCAAAAATTCCAGAAAATTCCCTTATTAATATTTGCCTATTTTCGGTATTTTACAGGTTCATCATGCCTAGCATCCGGTCACCCTTGACCTGCTAGGACTCGCTCACCAAGTGTCCGGTCAATCCCTTTGACCCACTTGGACTTTCCTCCTCGTGCCAAGTATCTGGTCAATCCCTTTGACCTACTTGGACTTTCCACCTCATGCCAAGTATCCGATCAATCCCTTTGACCTACTTGGTCTTTTCAACACCAAATGTCCGATCATCCTTGATCCATCTGGATTTTCTCGTGCCTGGCTTCACTCACCAGGACTTCCAACTGCCTAGCTTCACTCACTAGGACTTCCAACTGCCTAGATTCACTCACTAGGTCTTTCACCTGGCTTCACTCACCAGGATTTTCAACTTTCTAGCTTCACTCACTAGGTCTTTCACCTGGCTTCACTCACCAAGATTTTCCTTCTGCCTGGCTTCACTCACCAGGACTTTCAACTGCCGAGCTTCACTCACTAGGTCTTTCACCTGGCTTCACTCACCAGCATTTCCATCTGCCTGGCTTCACTCACCAGGACTTCCAACTGCCTAGCTTCACTCACTAGGACTTCCAACTGCCTAGCTTCACTCACTAGGACTTCCAACTGCCTAGATTCACTCACTAGGTCTTTCACCTGGCTTCACTCACCAGGATTTTCAAATGTCTAGCTTCACTCACTAGGTCTTTCACCTGACTTCACTCACCAGGATTTTCCTTCTGCCTGGCTTCACTCACCAGGACTTTCAACTGCCTAGCTTCACTCACTAGGTCTTTCACCTGGCTTCACTCACCAGGATTTCCATCTACCTGGCTTCACTCACCAGGACTCCATCTGCCTGGCTTCACTCTCCAGGACTTCCCATTGCCTAACTTCCCAGTTAGGACTTTCCATCTGCCTGGCTTCACTCACCAGGACATTCACCTAGCTTCACTCACTAGGATTTTCAGTCAAGTATCCAGTCAACCTTGACCTATTTGACTCTCCTTCACAATCTTGCCACATGAATAATTGCACCTGCAATCTTTATATGTTGTCTACATGTATTGTTAAACATCGAAAGTCAAACATCAAGACTCGAGCTTGACTCAATTCAAGCTCAGTCAACCAGGTCAACCTTGACCTAGGGATATTGCACTAACAATATTCCCCTTTTTGATGTTTGACAATACCACATTTAAGTTAGGCTAATCCCATAGCCTTAACTCCATTCATTCCACTAGGTAATGAAGACGTAAGTTAAACCTTACATTCTCCCCCTAAGAGGGCAAACTCCCTCTTAGATAATAAAGGCCTAACTTAAACCCTTTCATTCTCCCCCTATTGGCACACATCAAATCCCTACATGCCTCATCTTTGGGCACATAACAAAAACAAATTCTCCTCCTGAAGAGTTACCCTACGTGTAGGACCGTTGGGCCGGCTAGAAGGGTTGGTAAATAACCTGTCAATTAAAAACAAACAACCATTCCTCGAACGATTAAGCTAACACTTGTAAAATGAATTAAGCAGATAAATAAAAGCATAAAAGAAAAGACGAGGCACCAGATGTTTACTTTGTTACAACCGATGTGGTTGTTAATCCAAGGAAGATTAAGCTCAAAAACTCCTTCAGGCGGAGAAGCCTCTTACAGCGTTTAGGCACAGAAAACAGAAGCTTAGACTAAAAGAGAGCGTGCAAGCACTGGATTTACAATCAGTGAGTTCATTTGAAAGCTTCTGGACCAAGGCTATATTTATAGCCTTGGTCGGAGCGCCTGGAAGGGTTCCGGGCTCCCTGGGGGGATAAAACTTTATCCCCCAACGTCCAGAACGCAAAAGATGCGTTCTGGTCAAACTTCACGTTCCGGGCGCCCCGGGCGCCCCGGGCTGCTCCGGGCGCCCCGGACAGTTCCGGGCGCCCCGGAGCAAAAAGTCAACTCTGGTTGACTTTTGCGTTCGGGACCTCTGCTCCGTTTCAGTCCCGCCTCGGTCCAGGTCTTCCGCTCCGGATCCGCTTACTTGGGTGATCTCTACCATCTGGAATAGGGCTCACCCGAACCCAACTTCCGGTCTTCTCGAGCAGCCTTCCGCTCCGGCTTCTCGTCCCTCGGAATCGCTGAGTGTTTCCTTCTCGTCCACCAGCGTACTCATCCGCAGTCTTCGTCCCTCGGTCGCACCCTGTGACGACCTTCTCGCTAGCTGCGTCTCTTGCTCCCCGAGCTATCTTCCGCTCCGGCTTTCGTCCCTCGGAACCACCACACGCTTCCTTCTCGTCCACCAGGGTACTCTTCCGCAGCACCTCATCCCTCGGACTGCCGTCCTTCTCGCTAGCTGCGTCTTCCGCTCGAGTACCTGTGCTCCTAAGTTCCTGCACACTTAGACACAAGGTTAAATACAACGCAGGACCTAACTTAACTTGTTGTTCACACCAAAACAACCTTGGGGTTCCAACAATCTCCCCCTTTTTGGTGTGATCAACCCAAGTTAAGCTAGGGTCAAAAATAGATATGAAAAATTAAACAATGTATTTTCAATAACATGCAACATGATAGAAAAAATGAATTCTACCTCCCCCTAGACTTATACTTTCCCTCTTCTCCCCCTTTGATCACAATAAAAATGGGGTTTGAGAAAAAAAAAACAATCTAAGAGTTTGACACTTAGAAAGATTATAGAAATCTATTTCAATGATTTTTCGAGAAAGCATATTTCCAAGTTAAGGAAAAAGATTTCTAAGTCAAAGAATAACTTTTAAAAAATTTCTAAGTTTTCACAAAAAAAAAAAACTTTCTAAGCTCAAAAATTTATGCAAGAAAATTTAGGAAGATTGATAACATTAAAAGAATTTTCTATGCATTTATTTATTTTAATACTTATATCAAAAAGTTTTAAATTTCCATTTCAATTTATTAGAACTTCTTAAATCACACTTTTTCAAATTTAAAGCCACAAATATTAAACGTGCAAAAAATTGTATCATGTTAATTTCTATAATTTTTTGAATTTCTACTTCACAAAAATATTTCAATGGCATAAACTTGATAAAATTTTTCGACAATCTAATATGTAAAAATTCTTTCGGCAATGTGTAAAATTCGTTTGAAAGAATATTTTGTGATAAAAATTCTAATTTGTAGGAATTTATTAATAAAAGATTTCTTAATCCGAAACACTTTTTCGATGACTCAATTTCTAAATTGCAAAACTTTTTCGAGAAAGTAATTTGTAATTCGAAAAAATATTCGAAGAAAGTTTTCGACAACACTTCTAATTTGCATAATTCTTTCGAATAAATGTTTTGCAATTTACAAAAGTTTTTCGATAAAATTTCTAACTTGCAAAATTCTTTAAATAATATTTTTGATTTGCAAGACAAGTTTGACAATTGATTTTCTAATTCGAAATATTCTTTTGATGATTCAATTTCTGATTCGAAAGACTCCTTAGGCAATTTTTTGATTGAATCATTTAATTGATCAGAGATTCGAGTTCATACCTTACTTACCTTGTCGGTCATTGGTTCTCCCCCTGTTGAATTGCTTTCTTCCGAAGTTTCTCCCCCTTCAACGATGCTCAGTGAAGAAGGGTTTTCTATGTCCTCGAGATGTACTTCTGTTGTTGGGGCTATTGCGGACTCTTCAGATGACGGATCGGTGTTGGAGTTAGCCTCGACTTGTTCTTCGTAGAGTTTTAAGAACTTTTCCCAAAGTTCTTTTGCGCTGTTGTATTCGCCAACTCTATCAAAATCTTCATTTGGTATTGCGGTTAGAATGTGAAACTCTGCCCGATCGTTTTCCATTGACTCGTCACGCTGCTTCTCGTTCCAGAGGCGTAGATCGAGTTCTTCTCCATTTGCTGTCTTTGGTGCTTCATAACCTATTTTCATTATTAGAGAAATATCAATATCAGAGTTAAGAAATACCGTCATTTGTTGCTTCCAAGAAGCAAGCTCCCCCTCGAATGTTGGTGGGTAGTCGCTAGCTCCGGCCATTGTTTTGTTGCTTCAGACGGCGGTTAGTTCTTATGAGGCGTACTCGGCTCTGATACCACTTGTAGGACCGTTGGGCCGGCTAGGAGGGGGTTGTTAGATAGTCCTATAGAATAAAAACAAACAACCCTTCCTCGAACGATTAAGCTAACACTTGTAAAATGAATTAAGCAGATAAATAAAAGCATAAAAGAAAAGACGAGGCACCAGATGTTTACTTGGTTACAACTGATGTGGTTGTTAATCCAAGGAAAATTAAGCTCAAAAACTCCTTCAGGCGGAGAAGCCTCTTACAGTGTTTAGGCACAGAAAACAGAAGCTTAGACTAAAAGAGAGCGTGCAAGCACTGGATTTACAATCAGTGAGTTCATTTGAAAGCTTCTGGACCAAAGCTATATTTATAGCCTTGGTCGGGGCACCTGGAAGGGTTCCGGGCGCCCTGGGGGGATAAAACATTATCCCCCAACGTCCAGAATGCAAAAGATGCGTTCTGGTCAAACTTCACGTTCCGGGTGCCCCGGACTATTCCGGGCGCCCCGGGCTGCTCCGGGCGCCCCGGGCTGCTCCGGGCGCCCCGGAGCAAAAAGTCAACTCTAGTTGACTTTTGCGTTCGGGACCTCTGCTCCATTTCAGTCCCGCCTCGGTCCGGGTCTTCCGCTCCGGATCCGCTTACTTGGGTGATTTCTGACATCCGGAATAGGGCTCACCCGAACCCAACTTCCGGTCTTCTCGAGCAGCCTTCCGCTCCGGCTTCTCGTCCCTCGGAATCGCTGCGTGTTTCCTTCTCGTCCACCAGCGTACTCATCCGCAGTCTTCGTCCCTCGGTCGCACCCTGTGCTGACCTTCTCGCTAGCTGCGTCTCTTGCTCCCCGAGCAATCTTCCGCTCCGGCTTTCATCCCTCGGAACCACCACACGCTTCTTTCTCGTCCACCGGGGTACTCTTCCGCAGCACCTCATCCCTCGGACTGCCGTCCTTCTCGCTAGCTGCGTCTTCCGCTCGAGTACCTGTGCTCCTAAGTTCCTGCACACTTAGACACAAGGTTAAATACAACGTAGGACCTAACTTAACTTGTTGTTCACACCAAAACAACCTTGGGGTTCCAACACTACGTTGTGCACAACTTCGCTCGTTGTTCACAACATAATAACGAAGATCACATACCCTTCATTATTCTTATCAAAAGCTCATCCTTGAGTGTATACCACTAAACAATGAAGATATCCACTCTCCATTGTATTCCAATGTCCAACCTTGAGCATTTTCACTAAAGAAGGTAAAACCACCTTCCAAGGTGTATGAAAATAATTTTTCATGTCCTTAAAGAGTAACTCCCCCTAAAGACATGCACGTAACTTCTGTCATTGCACCAACAATGACTTAGAATCCCTAAACCTTTAGAAAACCCAAATTTAGAAGTTTTGAGGTTCAAAAATTCAATATTGAGACCAAACCTCAACCTAAACCTCTACTTAGTTTTCCTTAACCAATCCGTCCTTGTTTTCATCATGAAAACTCCCCCTAAATGTATACAAATGTGTTTAGAGGGGTTAGGAATGGTTACCTAGACTAAAGATGGTCCAAAACGCTGAAATCAGGCTTTACCAGCCAAAATCAGCATTCCCAATCGATTGGAGTTGGGTCCCAATCGATTGAACCTGCTTGAATCGATCCACTGATCGATTCAGGAGGGTTGGATCTATCGGTGGATCGATCCAGGAAGCTTCTGTTCGCGAGAAGCTTGCTCTCAATCGATCGCTCGATCGATTGAGACCCTTTAATCGATCGGGTGATCGATTGAAGCTCTAAAAAAGCTGAAATCCCATTTCAGTCAATTTCAGAAACCCCTAGAAAAATCTATAAAATTCCAAAAATCATAAAAATCGTTATAGACATTATTTAGGGCATATAGTATCATGGAAAAATAGTTTTCTAAGAAAATACTTCATATTTTCCAAGATTGACACAAACTAGAAAACTTGTAAAAACTTTAGTGTTTTCTTCTAGTTTGTGTTCAACTATTCAATGATGATTACTATCACAAGATAGCCTCCACCAAGGTTTTCTAAAAGCATTTTAAAATGATTTTCAAAACCAATTTCCAACCATGTTCCTTGGGCTCAATGCACATGACTTGTACATTAGCTTTCCCAATGATTGGAAAACACATAACTATGTGTTTTGATGAATTTAAAACTCACAAGAATGCACTAAATCAATATCTTGAGTTTTGTTCATCATCCTAACATCTCACTTGTATTTAATGTGTACGAAACCACATACAAGTCACCTTATAGTTCATAGTGAGATGTAAAGTTAGGTTTTGCCCTAATCTAGGGATCATGCATATCTACCTAGGCATTTTGAGATTATGAACATCCACCAAGGATGTTACTTATTAATAAATGTCATTTGTCCTTAAATTGTAAGGAATTAAAATAATGCATGATATGTTATGGCATACATAAAAAAGAAATAATTTTCAAAAGAAAATTTCCTATAACTATATGATGTATGTATGACATGACATGGTATTTTTGTGTTTTTCATAACAAGACATGAGTGCAAAAATAAATATGATGTCATGACATATGATGGGCAAATAAAGCATGGAAAATTAGCATAAAAGAAATACCTAGATTATCTATCTAGGTATCCTTAATCCTTAGCTAAATTAAAATTCAACCCTAGATTGCCCACTATTACCCAAGAGAATGCCAAAATTCAATTTTGACATTTCTTTTGATTTTCCTAATTTTGTGCCAATTTAAGTTAAGCATATTCCTCAAACTTTGACACAAATTACTCTTTTAAAGAGTAACAAATTAAAATAATGCTTAGACTTGCCTTTAACTTCCCAATAAAATGTCAACATCCCAACTTGGCATTTCTTTAGACTTGATTTCTTGTGCCAATTAAATTATATCCAAATACTCAAATTTTTGGCACATCTTACTCTTTCCAAAGTAATTCATTAATCCATATCATTTTCAAAAGTTAACAATAACCTTGAAAATGCTCTTAGAGTGTCAATTTTATCATGATTGGGTTAACTACCCTTTCAATTAGAGTTGACACTCTCTAACCCATCTATGGGGTAGAGAAAATGTTCCTAGGAACCCAAAACCTATTGGTGCTCCTTGAATGCTCTAGGTATTCACTAGGGATAACTTCCCTAGATACCTTCCTAGTGACCTTGTTAGGCTTCTTAGAAGCCTTGGTCACACTTTCTAGGTCAACCCTAGGATTTCTTCTCTTGTGACCTTTTTAGTGACTTTGTTAGACTTCTTAGAAGTCTTAGTCACCTTAGTTGCAAAAATACTCCTAGGGATAACTTCCCTTGTACTTTTGACTTGACCCTTAGATCTAGACTCGGTTCCATAACTATATGGAACCCTATGGTAAGAAATTACATCCTTCTTAGCCTTAAGTTTGTATCCCAAACCTCTATGGACATTGGATGGCTTTTGTACTCCTAGACCTAGGCTATGCTCATTTTGCCCTTTTGGGATATTTTCCATCCTTTTTAGGGTCTTTTTTCTAATTTATCAAGTCTTGACCTCAAGACTTGATTTTCCACCATTAAGTCCTTAGTTTTTGGTTTTTCATTAAATCCAAGAGCATTTTTTTGTTTTTAGACACATAACTAAAATTCTTAGTTTCCTTGTCTAGATTTTTATCTACCTTCCTAAACCTAGGCGTGGTAGTTTTAGCATGTAGAGACACATGTTTTTCTTTAAAGCTCTCATACTTTCTATTCTTATGGTAAATAGCATTAAAATGATAAAAATTAGAACTAGCATGCTTTTTACCATTATTCAAGGGAGTAGGCTCAATAAATGATACCTTTCTTTTTTACCTTGGAGGCTCCCCCTTGAGTTGTGCTTCCTCCATGAGCCTTGACCACTTTCTTCCCCTTGGGATATTGGCTACTATAATGTCCCTTTTAATTGCAAGAGAAGCACACAATGTGCTCCTTGCTCTTCTTTGTTCCGGGGATGGTCTCCTTAGGCTTCACCTTGCCCTTTAGTGCCACTTGGCCCTTCTTCTTGGCCAATTTGGGGCATTTTCTCTTATAATGCCCATGCTCCCTACACTCAAAACATATGATACGATTTTTATTTTTATTTGAAACATTTATACCTTCATGTGTAGGGATGACACTTGATCCTCCATTTGATTTTGCTTGACTTGTGGAGGTGGAGGCTTCTTCATCCTCTTCTTCTCTTGACCCGGATGTGGAGACTTCTCCTTCTTCTTGATCCGGTGTCATAAAAAATTGCTCCCCCTCAATCCTAGAGGTGGAGGCTTCTTCATCTTCATCTTCTTCGAAAGTTGAGCATCTCTCAACTTCGGAGTCCTCCTTCTCTTGGTCTTGCTCCAATGAGTTATCCTCTTTGGATTTATCTTGATTTGGTACAGTGAAGGGCTCTTCATGAAGTTTGGCCAACTTGCTCCATAACTCCTTGGCCTCTTTGAATTCTCCAATTTGAGCCAAAATATTGCTTGGCAATAAATTGACCAATAGCTTGGTCACTTTATCATTTGTCTCGCTCCTTTGAATTTGCTCTTGGTTCCATTTTCTCCTCTTGAGAATTTTGCCCTTGGAATTTGTTGGAGCTTTGAAACCTTCCATTAGAGCAAACCATTGCTCTATCTCCATCATCAAGAAATTTTCGATTCTTGATCTAAAAAAATCGAAGCTTGTCATTGTGAATGGTGGAGGCACTCTTGTATCGAATCCAAGTCCATCTTGGAATTCCATTTAAGTTGAGCTTGATAAAATCTTTGACTTGAAGAATTTTGCTCCAACTTCTTCACCCTCTAGCTCTTTTCCCTTTCCGGCGATGATTCCGGTGAAGAGCAACCTTGCTCTGATACCACTTGTTGGGACCGATTATGTAGCTAGAGGGGGGGGGGGGTGAATAGCTCAGCGCAATCCTCGTGCTTGACGTTGCTTGTTTCTTCAAAGATATGCAACGGAAATACAAGAAACAAAAACATACAACGCTAACAATAGGATTTACTTGGTATCCACCTCACAAGAGGTGACTAATCCAAGGATCCACACACTCACACACTCTCCACTATGAAAAACATTCCTTTATGGTAACTACCAAAGGTGGAGAAGCCCTACAAGTTCACACTACAAGAAGAAAGGGAAAGGGAACAAAATACAAGATAAAAGCTTACAAGTTAGCACAAGAAAACCCTAACCCTAGATTTCTTCTTCTTGTTGTGGATCTGCCTCTTGACTTGGAAGAACCTCTAGGAACTTCAAGAACTGGCGGTGAGAACTCTGTGGAGAAGCTCTGTGAAGATCTGTGCTCGCTAGAGAAGAAGACCATGGAAGTTCTATCTAGAGAACAGCTCGCCAACAGCTAAATATGACGCCAACGGTCGGATCCCGATCGATTGGATTGCTCCCAATCGATCGGAGAGGCTTTGGATCGATCGGCCGATCGATCCAGAGTGCCTCTGTGCTCTCGGGAATTGCCTGGATCATTCGGCTAATCGATCCAGGGCTTATCGTGTGAAATCACACCTCCCAATCGATCGCCCGATCGATTGGGGGCTCTGGATCAATCAACCGATCGATCCAGAGCTCTTCTGTTCGTGCGACACTTCTCCCCAATCGATTCACTGATCGATTGGGAGAAAGCTTGTCGTGGGGACTCATCCAATCGATTGGCTGATCAATTGGGCATGTACCAATCGATCCAGCTTCTTGTTTTTGCCCAAAAACAAGTCCAAAGTCCCCTAAACCAACATCTGGTCAACTATGACCTGTTGGTTTATCATGCCTAGCATCCGGTCACCCTTGACCTGCTAGGACTTGCTCACCAAGTGTCCAGTTAATCCCTTTGACCCACTTGAACTTTCCTCCTCGTGCCAAGTATCTGGTCAATCCCTTTGACCTACTTGGACTTTCCATCTCATGCCAAGTATCCGGTCAATCCCTTTGACCTACTTGGTCTTTCCAACACCAGATGTCTGATCAGCCTTGATCCATTTGGATTTTCTCGTGCCTGGCTTCACTCACCAGGACTTCCAACTGCCTAGCTTCACTCACTAGGACTTCCAACTGCCTAGATTCACTCACTAGGTCTTTCATCTGGCTTCACTCACCAAGATTTTCAACTGCCTAGCTTCACTTACTAGGTCTTTCACCTGGCTTCACTCACCAGGATTTTCCTTCTGCCTGGCTTTACTCACCAAGACTTTCAACTGCCTAGCTTCACTCACTAGGTGTTTCACCTGGCTTCACTCACCAGGATTTCCATCTGCCTGGTTTCACTCACTAGGACTTCCATTTGCCTAGCTTTACTCACCAGGACTTCCCATTGCCTAACTTCCCAGTTAGGACTTTCCATCTTCCTGGCTTCACTCACCAGGACTTTCACCTAGCTTCACTCACTAGGATTTTCAGTCAAGTATCCAGTCAACCTTGACCTACTTGACTTTCCTTCACAATCTTTCCACATGAACAATTGCACCTACAATCTTCATGTGTTGTCTACATGTATTGTTAAACATCGAAAGCCAAACATCAAGACTCGAGCTTGTCTCAATTTAAGCTCAGTCAACCAGGTCAACCTTGACCTAGGGATATTGCACCAACAAGGACTTTACCAATCAAGTACCGATCCTCCATGACCTACTTGACTTCTCTCTCATGTGTCCCATAATATATTGTCTAAATATATTATCCACAATATATTATCCACAACATATTATCCAAACATCGAAACTCAAACTTGACTCTACTTGAGCTTAGTCAAACTGGTCAATCTTGACCTGGTGAACGATTGCACCAATAATCTCCCAACCGTAAACACATAAATGTGGTTGATCAATTAACTGATAACACTGTAGCTGAACAGAATATTTTGGAATTGACTAATTAGTTGAGTCCAGTGGGTCAGTAAACATTTAAGGGTTTTGTAATCAATTATTCTAATCAATCAAACTAACAGAAGAGTTTGAAATTGATGGGAGAACTTGATTAGAAATTGATTGTTGAGCCTTAGCAATCGATTGATGGTGGTCAAACTGAGTCAGTAAAAGTCATTTTGTAGGTGCAACAATTGGATTTGACAGAGCAGTCGATTAATAAGAGCTGACAATTGATTGATACATGGAAATCTACTTGACAACAACCCTATAAAGGAAGATTTCTAGTAATATTGACAACATCGGTTCTTGAGGATTTGAGGATGAAGTGTTTTTGTATTTTCGGACCAACAAAAGGCATTATAAAGCAACCAACAATGATCAAAAGTGAAGATTTCTTATTGTAAGCATTTTTATTTATATTATACATATTTATATCTTTGTTTTATTTTTGTATTACTTTGAAAATAACAAAGAGTTGTAAGAGGCTTCTTCACTTCTAGAATGTATCTAAGAAGGAGAAAGTTTAGTAGTGGTAGTTCGCTGGGACTAGTCCTTGAATGTAACTGTTGGTCCTGTGTAAGGTCTACTAGAGAGGGGTGAATAGCGTCTTGCAAGTAAATTAACTAATTCTCTTGCTTCCCACTTAGCAAGGATACATACACATTAATTATAAAGAAATAAAATAAAATAAAAGAGGCTAAGAGATTTTTACTTGGTTACAAGCTAGGTAGTTGTTAGTTCAAAACTTTAAAAGCTCCACTAAAAATCTTTTTCTAGCGGAGTAGCCTCTTACATCAATTAAGTATAGAAAAATAGAAAGTAATTAATAATAGAAGTGAGTGTGTATGGAACTCCAGGTTCATAGCTCTATTTATATCTCTCCTGGACGAACTGACTGTTTGGAGTCAATTATCATGATCCAAAGCAACTAATTCTTTTGATCAGTTGACTAAACTTCTTGAACCTACCCGATTTCATGTCCAGATTCAGCTTTTGTTTGGATAATTCATTGTTCGGTCGATTGAACATATTTATCCCTAAACTTTGCTCGCTTGCCTATTGCGTTGAATTTGCATCTATGATCCAGTGTTCGATCGACTGATAAGAATGATCGATTGATCGATATGTTTGATCATCTAGAGTTAAGCAAACCCGAACCCAACTCTGCTCTTCTCCTGAAGCAGGCTTCCTCCTGGTGTCCCTCGATATGCTACGTGTGTTCTCACTCTACCAATGTACTCTTCTGTAGCTCCTTGTCCCTCAGATGCATCGAACTCATTGACTCACTTTTTGTGTTATCTTTCTCGCTTACTGGGTCTTCTGCTCGACTTCTTGTATTCCTAAGTCTCTGCACCCTTAGTCACAAGGCATCAAATGATGGAGAGTCTAACTTGACTTGGTTGATCACATCAAAACCAACTTGGGTAGTTACAGTAATAACCTTGGGAAATGTGAATCAAGTAAATCAATCGTGTCTTATTGTGATGTGCGTAGAATAAAAAAAATGCTAGAGGGGGAAGGGGGTGTGAATAACGCTCATTGTTTTTTCACTTTTTTGAAAAACATTAGTTAAAGCAGAGGAAAAATAAGCAATAGAAACAATGTTAACACACTTTATTTTACATAGTTTACAACCTGTATTGCTAGTTCAAGATTCACATTCGTTGAGTGCTTTCATTAGGAAATTCACTAAGAGTTTGTTAAATACAAGAATTCTGATTACAAATAATTAATGGAGGTAAATAAAAATATGAACAATTATACAACAACTAGGAAAGAGTATAGACTTGGAGGTTGTTGTCGAAGTAGCTTTTCGATATCGTAGCAGAGTTTCGGAGCAGCTCGAGAGTTGTCTAGATGTGTGGAAAGATGATTCTAAATTGCTAATCAAGACCTTCTTTTATAGCCTTATCTAAGTGTGTGGATCCCTTCCAAGCATCTTAACCAAAGCCTATATGATTTGCTATCATCGTAGCTTATCCACTTCTAAGTGCTTGGATCCCTTCCAGGCACCTTGTGTTGGAGCAATTCTAATGGTCTGTGCGACCATGTGTTTTGGTTTTTGGGCAAAGAGTTTAAGTTAAGTTCACCCTTGTATTTGATATGTGTATGTGAGTGTATAGGTTTGTAGGATACACATATGACTTAGCTTGATGTCTTCGGTGTTGAGACCAAATATGTAGCTATAGGGGGGGGGGTGAATAGCTCGGCGCGATCTCGTGCTAGTCGTTGCTTGTTTCTTCAAAGATATGCAGCGGAAAATACAAAGAAACACACACACAACGCTAACTCTGGGATTTACTTGGTATCCACCTCAAGAAGAGGTGACTAATCCAAGGATCCACACACTCAGCACCCTCCACTAATGTAAACACTCCTTTTCAGTAACTACTGAAGGCGGAGAAGCCCTACAATACTCTCAATACAACAAGAAACAAAGAGAAGCAAATGTAAGGGAAAGCTTACAAGATTTGTACAATGAAACTCTAACCCTAGCTTCTTCTTCTTGTTGTGGACACGCCTCTTGACTTGGATGGCTCTCCAAGATCATTCAAGAACTGGCGGTGAGAGTGGAAGAATGCTGTGGAGAAGCTGTCGTGATCGCCTGTGAAGATCGGAGATGGAAGCCGTGGATCTCTACCGAGAGAAGTGCTCGCCAACAGCTATATCCTGCGCCAATGGTCAGATCCTGATCGATTGGATTTCTCCCAATCGATCGGGGAGGCTTTGGATCAATCGGTCGATCGATCCAGAGAGCCTCTGTGCTCTCGGGAATTGCCTAGATTGATCGGCTGATCGATCCAAGGTTTATCATGTGAATCGCACCTCCCAATCGATCGACTGATCGATCGGAGGCTCCCAATCGATCGACTGATTGATTGGTAGGCTTTTTGTTCGTGCGACACTTCTCCCCAATCGATACACTGATCTATTGGGAGGAGTCTTGTCGTGGGGACTCTCCCAATCGATCGGCCGATCGATTGGGCATGAGCCAATCGATCGGCTGATCGATCCAGCCCTTGTTTTTGCCCAAAAACAAGTCCAAAGTCCCCTAAACCAACATCCGGTCAACCATGACCTGTTGGTACATCATGCCTAGCATCCGGTCACCCTTGACCTACTAGGACTCCCTCACCAAGTGTCCGGTCATCCTTGACCCACTTGGACTTTTCTCCTCGTGTCAGGTGTCCGGTCATCCTTGACCCACTTGGACTTATCTCCACCAGGTGTCCGATCAACCTTGATCCACCTGGATTTCCCGTGCCAAGTATCTGGTCAATCCCTTTGACCTACTTGGGCTTCCCAACACCATATGTATGATCAAACTTGATCCATCTAGATTTCCTGTGCCTGCCTTCACTCACTAGGACTTTCCTTCTGCCTAGCTTCACTCACTAGGACTTCTCATTTGCCTGGCTTCACTCACCAAGACTTTCCATACTGCCTAGCTTCACTCACTGGGACTTTCACCTAGCTTCACTCACTAGGATTTTCCTTCTATCTAGCTTCACTCACCAGGACTTTCACCTAGCTTCACTCACTAGGATTTTCCATACTTATTTCACTTGCTTAAAAACTTATTCTTTTATTTCACTTGTTTAAAAATTATACTTTAATACTTCAAAATAATAATTAACTTCTCTTGGGCCCAGACTTAGTACCATCTTATGCACGTTCCATAATAGGTTGGGGTAGCGAGCCACCAATCCTAAAAGAACAGACCTTGGTATACCAGGGCCAAGACCTTGGAATTGGATACCTGGATTTATTTAACGACAACCTTGGAAGTCGGGTACTAGCCTCTTCAAAGTAAAATATCTTATTATCTTAATTACTCCTTCTTTAAATGGCTTGGCATTTTAATAAGCACCTTGTGTGCCAAAATCCCTAAAGTCTTGACTTTGGGATCTACTTAAGGCCTTGACCTTTTTTTTTCTTTTCTTTATCTTTCTTATACTTGTTAATACTTCTAAAAGAATGCTTCTTTAAAAAGAAACTGAAATGTTTAAGCAAATTCTAACTTTGAAATGCTTAAATAAAAATCTGCATACTATGCTAATCAAAATTCTGCATACTATACTAATCAAGATTCTGCATTCTATGCTACACTATTTCTGCATACTATGTAAACATAAATTCTGCACTATAATACTTAACCAAACTGCACTATAATCTTTTTCTTTAAAAACTACACTATAAGTTCTACCAAAAATCTGCACTACAAGTTCCACCAAAAATCTACACTATAAATTCCACCAAAAATCTGCACTACAAGTTCCACCAAAAATCTGCACTATAAACTCTAAAGAAATCTGTACCATAAGCTCTTTAAGAAATTTGCACTACAAGCTCTAAAGAAATCTGCTTTAAAGAAATCTGCATTTTAAGCTCTAAGAAATCTGCACTACAAGGTTAATTAAAATCTGCACTATAAGCTTACATAAAAATCTGCACTATAAGCTTAATTAAAATCTGCACGATAGGCTTAATTAAAATCTGCATGATAAGCTTAAATAAAAATTTGCACTATAAGCTTAAATAAAAATCTGCACTATAAGCTTAATTAAAATCTGCACTATATGCTTAATTAAAATCTGCACTATAAGCTTAATTAAAATCTGTACTATAATCTTAATTAAAATCTGCACTATAAGCTTTCATAAAAATCTGCATTATAAGCTTAATTAAAATATGCACTATAAGCCTACATAAAAATCTGCACTATAAGCTTAATTAAAATCTGCACTATAGACTTAATTAAAAATTTGCACTACAAGCTTAATTAAAATCTGCACTATAAGCCTACATAAAAATCTGCATTATAAACTTAATTAAAATCTGTACTATAGGCTTAATTAAAAATCTGCACTATAAGCTTAATTAAAATCTGCACTATAGGCTTAATTTAAAATCTGCACTATAAGCGCTTATCATGCTTCGAATTCAAGAAGAACAAAGGTCCGAAACTACTCCTACTGCAGGTGGGAAGCACTTACCTTTGCATTCTTGGGCTTACAACCGAAAAGAAAACTTATAGGGTTTGCGGGAATTGCAAGCTTCGACCCCTCCTTCGTGCTCACGGTTTCCCCTTGACGAGAGGATCACAACCATGTGAAGATCTCCCGGAAATCTCCCTTGGTCGGCCGCCGGAGAGGAACCCTAGATCCTCCCCTTTTTTCCTTCGCCCAAACAGGAGACGCTGTGCCGTCGGGAGAGAAATGGAGAGGAGAGGTTTAGGTTTTGAAAATAATCCCTAAGTTCTCCCTTTTTATAACTTAATATTTCTGTTAACTATCTTAAATAAATTCGCTACCTTTTCTAAATAAACAAATCCAACATCAACTTATCCCTTTAATAATCCAATATTCTGTTAACTATCTTAAATAAATTCGCTACCTTTTCTAAATAGATAAATCCAACATCAACTTATCCCTTTTATAATCCAATATTCTGTTAACTATCTTAAATAAATTCGCTACCTTTTTTAAACAAACAAATCCAACATCAACTTATCCCTTTTATAATCCAATATTCTGTTAACTATCTTAAATAAATTCGCTACCTTTTCTAAACAGACAAATCCAACATCAACTTATCCCTTTTATAATCCAATATTTTGTTAACTATCTTAAATAAATTTTGCTACCCTTTTTAAACAGAATCGCTTGCTTGACCACTTGGTCAGCTGGATTTGCTTAAGGCTTGGTTCGGCCGGAGGTTGCAGGTTCGAATCTCGGCTAATTTTCTTTATTTTTTGCAACTTGTTTCTTTTGGAAAAATATCAAACGAACTCCAAAAATTGCATAAAAATACTTTAAAAATTTCTAAAAATCTCTAGAATTTTTCTAAAGCATTTCTAAATATTTTTAAGTACTATTAGGACTCGAAATGAGAAAATTTGGGTTATTACAATTCTCCATACCTTATAAAAAGTTCGTCCTCGAACTTAGAACAATTCTGGATATTTCTGCCTCATGGTGTTCCTCACACAAGAACTTTTATCTAGCTTAAGCACATATAAACAAATACTTCTAAAGATTTCTCTTTACTGCAAAAAAAGAAAAGCATACTAAAAAGAATTTAAGTACTTTCTTACTTGAAGACGGCAAGGTTGGTGTTGATGTGTGATGTTGGAGAATTGGAACTGCTCTGATACCAACTTGTAACACCCCAACCTCCTCACTACTGGTCTGTGAGGGCCGGGCGCTACTGGACTACTAACTTATCTTAACTAACATTGCACACATGTTGATAGTAATTCCTAAAACTCTCGGAGAACTCAAAACTTACAATTAACTAGCAGCAGAAGACTAAATGACTCATCTAATACATTCTACTCAACTCTTTGTTAATAAATTCTTATGCTAAATCCCAAGGCTTCTATAGTCCAGGCATCACACATCATCGAACACCTCTTTGTCGCCTTCCTTTGCTAAAACTTTTCCTTTCCTGTATCTGTAGTAAGAGGAAATGCAAACTATAAGCGAATGCTTAGTAAGCGCTGTCTAACTCACAAAAACTCGAATATGCATGTAAATATACTAAAATCCAAGAACTGAAAGCTCTAAAGAAAATACTACGCATGCTCATCTAATAGCAAAAGAACAATGCATACTGGAATGCTAAACATGTAAAGCTAATCAGAATAACATGCTAGCATAAGGAAAACTAAAACTTGCTGAGCTTTAAACACTTTTTGAATCTTATTTCACTTGCTTAAAAACTTATTCTTTTATTTCACTTGTTTAAAACTTATACTTTAATACTTCAAAATAATAATCAACTTCTCTTGGGCCCAGGCTTAGTACCATCTTATGCGCGTTCCCTAATAGGTTGGGGTAGCAAGCCACCAATCCTAAAAGAGTAGACCTTGGTCTACCAGGGCCAAGACCTTGGAATTAGTGTAACGACCCAACTCCTGAGTACTAAGCTGTGAGCCGGATCGCTACATTAACTACTGAAACTGTTGTGCCGTACTGTGCGGAAAACTGGGTAAAATAAAATTTCTCTAACTGACTCTATTAAACCGACAACTGGTACACCCATGCTGTTATAAGGAAGGGTTCAAGACCTTTCCGGTAGGGGTATATGTGCTAAGGAGGATACTTGACCTCCCATCTGAGCTAGAACTCAAAGCTAACTTCCCAGCTAGCTGCTGTTCGATCCACGGACCGATCAAACTTGCCGTGATTCTTGGATCGGTCTACGGACCGATCCAACAGAGGTCGGATCGGCAAGACCGATCCAGTGTGTCGGATCGGTCTCGCAGACCGATCCGTGCACCGGGGCCGAGATGCCTACTTCGATCTTTGGATCGGTCGGTGACCGATCCAGCACTGAAATCTTCTCCGAGGCTATCAGATCGAGGATCCGGCTGACCGATCCAGAGGATACAAGAGTATCTCAGGATCGGTCGGTACCGACCGATCCGAGACCAGACCTCGATCGGTCCGGGGACCGATCGTGATTTCACTCGAGTTCGATTTCAGCACTTTGGCGTGCCAAAACATCACACAACAGTTCTAAAACAATGGAGATACATTCTAGCATGTAAGTACTAATGTTCTAAACGTGATAAACTAAACAAGACATAGTTACTAAGCTAGAACAATTAGTAACAAGACTAAGTATGAAACTAGACATGTTAAGTGCTAAAACTGAAATAAAAGCGTATAGATCCCAAGGATCTTTATTCCAGACCCCTTGCACACACACATCATCGTAGCATCGTCCTCCAGCCTCCGCTAGTCCACTTTTCTTTTACCGGTATCTGCAGTATAAGAAAAATAGTATCTATAAGCCAATAAGCTTAGTAAGAAACCATCTACCTCACAAAAACATGCAACGATGCAATTATGTTTTTAAAACATGCTGTTTGAAACCTAAACTGAGCATGCAAGCATGGCATGGCATGGTATCACACAAAGCATGGCATAACATATAAACTGAACCTGAAATTGAACTAGTCATGCATATATCTAAATTTGTACACGAACTCAAATCATGTAAACTGAACCTGAACTGAACTGAATGCTAAATTAGTGTTCTCATCACTGGTTTCAAATTTGAAAACTATACATATAATAGATGAAAATACTAAACATGCTGTTGGGCCCTGGCAACTGTACTTACTGTGCGCGCATCCCTACGAGACCCGGGATTGCAAGTTCCGAATCCAGCAGGGTTACTAGGTTATCTGAACCTAGGGACGACTGTGGGAGTCCAGCCCATGGATATCTGATCCAAGTACAGTGCCAACTGAATAAAAGTAAAATACTGAATACTGTTTTATTTTACTTTGCTGTTCTAGGTTATCTGAACCTAGAGCTAGGTTATCTGAACCTAGAGACTACTGTGGGAGCCCACCCAATGGATATCTGATCCATATAGCTGTAATAACTGATAATAAACTGAGTAAAATGTTTCTAATACGTTTTACATGCTGTTAGGACGCCTACTGGTGCATCCTTCTGAACTAAGCATTCTACCGAATGCTTGGTGTGCACTGAGAGCACACCCTATAACTGAAAACTGTAAAACTACTAAACTAATGCCAAAACTAACAAGCGAGAGCAATTATACTGCAGGTGAGGGGTTTCTTACCTCAATCGCAAGGTTTTCTTACGATTCTATTCGCTAGGTTTTCCAGAAAACCGATCCGTTCGACGAACCGCTTACGTCCTCGCGTTCCTCTCGCGGAGAAGAACCTTTTTCGTGTTGGAGTCGTCGCCGGAAGATGTTCCCTTGACCCTTAGCTTGGTGTGTGCCGTGCGTGAGGAAGAGGGGAAGAGGAGAGGTGCGGCGGTGGTGTTAGGTTTCGGGTGAGGAAAAGCTACGGTGAGAAAATAATCTAAACTTCTCACTTAAATCCTTATTTATATTTACTAATTAATTCATCCAAAATCAATTATAAATATAATTGATTCCCTCTTCTTTCAGCACGGCCCTGCTGGGTTCAACTGGTTACTAGCATTATCCCTTACACCATAGGTCTCGGGTTCGATTCCCGCCTACGCTATTTTGGGGTTCTAATTATTTTTGCTACTTCCGCTACTCGGAAAATTCCGGAAAAATATCTAAAAATTCCAGAAAAATCATAGAATAATTCTAAAATAGTTTTGAGAATTTTCGGGCATTACAATTAGACACCTGGATTTGTTTAACGACAACCTTGGAAGTCGGGTACTAGCCTCTTCAAAGTAAAATATCTTATTATCTTAATTACTTCTTCTTTAAATGCCTTGGCATTTTAATAAGCACCTTGTGTGCCAAAATCCCTAAAGCCTTGACTTTGGGATCTACTTAAAGCTATTGGTGCAGCGAAGTGCCGGCAAGAGGGGGGTGAATTGCTGAAAACAAAAATTAAACTATACCCTCCTCGTACTTTCAACTCAGTTAGTGCAATAGTTAACAAAATAATAAAACAGTAAAGGAAAGACACAGAAGAATTAACCTGGTTACAACCAAGGAGGTTGTTAATCCAGGGCAGTAGAAGCGCACTAAAAGAAACTCTCCTTTGCTGAAGGTGGAGAAGCGTTTTACACTTTCAAAAGCTCAGAACTATTGCTAGGAAACACTACAGATTGAATGCTTGAGTTGTTGTTGAATTCCTAGCTCCAGGGGCCTTTTTATAGCTCCTGGAAAGTCTATCCCGAGGGTCCAAGGCGCCTGCAACAAGGTTTAAGGCGCCTCCAGCTCGGTCAGCGGATAAAACTTTATCCGCACGCAGAACGGTCACTTTGACTGGTTGAAGGCGCCTCCAATCAGGCTGAAGGCGCCTCCAGTCAGGTTGGAGGCGCCTCCAAGCTGGCAGCTCAGCTCCTTTGACTTCGTTTCCAGCTTGTTGCAACTTCCGATGCTCCGATCTTTTGGGTGATTGTGGCCAACCGAAATAGGGCTCACCCGAACCCAATTTTCGGCCTTCCTCGAGCAGCCTTCCGTCCCGGCTTAACGTCCCTCGAACGCCGCGCTCGCTCTTCACGCCCACCGGAGTACTCTTCCGCAGCTCTCTCATCCTTCGGACGCACCGAGCCCGTCAGCTCCCTTCCCGTGCCGTCCTTCTCGCTAGCTGCGTCTTTTGCTCGACTTCCTGTGCTCCTAAGCTCCTGCACACTCAGACACAGGGATCAAACACAGCAGGACCTAACTAACTTGGTTGATCACATCAAAACTACCACGGGGTCCAACAATCTCCCCCTTTTTGATGTGCATCAACCCAAGTTCAAGTTAGGGTTTAAAATAGACATAAAGAGTAATTTTAAAGAAAAAATTACTAAACTAACAAGTTAAGCATAATTTTTGCAATTAGTAAAATTGCAACACTTTTTATAAAAATAATAACAGAAATTTTAAAATTTTCTAACTTCCCCTAAACTTGTACTTTTCTCTCCCCCTTTGATCACAGCAAAAATAGGGTCTTAAGAATTCTCAAGTAAGATTGAAGTTTTTGAAAATTTTCTTAGTAAAAAATGATTTTTTTTTTAAAAATTGCTAAGTTAAAACCAATTTTCCAAAAAAAATTTAAGTAAAAAAGAAATCCTAAGTAAATGTTCAAATATTCCCAAAAAAAATTCCTAGGTCATGTGAATGATCTTTTAAAATTTTTCAGAAGAAAATTTCTAACCCAAAAAAAAATTAAGTTAGAATTTTTAAAAAATTTCTAAGGAATTTTTGTTTATTTTAACAAATATTTGATAAACTTTCAAAGCATTATTTAATTTTTTTTAATGCTTTTTCAGAAAGTTAATTAAACATTTTCTTTCAATATTTTAGCTTCCAGGTCGTGGCGAGGCACTATGCCTTCTTGGTTATTGGAGCAACAACCACTTCCTTAGACAAATCTTCCATAAAGAATTTCAATGTTTAATTTTCTCACTGTAAGCTTTAATTTTTTGAAAAATTAATTAAGCACAGATTTTGGAACCCAATAGAGGTTCCTCCCTACAGGATTATTCAGATATATAGGGGGTACATAATTTTTGGGTATTCTTCTAAGTTGACCCTGATGGTTTCTAATGTACCAGTTCAATTTTCCATAAAGTCTTAATTTTGAATTTGGAAATAGATTTAAGCATGCAGCAGATTTCAGTTTTTCAATTTCTAATTTTAATTTATCATTTTCTAATTTTACACTATCATACATTTCAAGTGGACATGCTTTTGCTAATCTCATTTTTAATTCTTTATTTTCTTTTTCTACTTCGAATAAGTCTTTAGAAAGCGATTTAATAAATCGAAAAGACTGAGAAGGGGTTAGATTGCGTACCTTACTTACCTGATCTGGTGACGCTCCCCCTTCACTGCTGCTTTTTTCTTCTGATGTTCCTCCCCCTTCATCGATGCTCATCTCTGAGCTTGAGTCTTCTTCCGGTTGATGGTTCGCCAATAGCGCTAACCTCGAGAATTCTTCGATGTCCGACTCAGAGGTTGACGAATCTGACCAAGTAGCCTTCAGATTCTTGTGCTTAGAGGGTTCTGGTTTCTTGTATTTTGGCTTTTCCTTTTCTTTCTCCTTTCTTTTCAATTTTGGGCAGTCCTCCTTAATGTTCCCTTCTTCATTGCAGTTGTAGCAACGAACCGTCCTCTTCTTTCGATGATGCTTCTGCGATTTAAATTTATTAGTGCTGAAAAACTTACTGAAGGCAGAGAAGCCTTTTACGCTTTCAAAAGCTCAGAACTATTGCTAGGAAACACTACAGATTGAATGCTTGAGTTGTTGTTGAATTCCTAGCTCCAGGGCCTTTTTATAGCTCCTGGAAAGTCTATCCCGAGGGTCCAAGGTGCCTCCAACAAGGTTTAAGGCACCTCCAGCTCGGTCAGCGGATAAAACTTTATTCGCACGTAGAACGGTCACTTTGACTGGTTGAAGGCGCCTCCAATAAGGCTGAAGGCGCCTTCAACCTGGTTGAAGGCGCCTTCAAGCTGGAGTTGCCTCCAGTCAGGTTGGAGGCGCCTCCAAGCTGGAAGCTCAGCTCCTTTGACTTCGTTTCTAGCTTGTTGCGACTTCCGATGCTCCGATCTTTTGGGTGATTGTGGCCAACCGAAATAGGGCTCACCCGAACCCAATTTTCGGCCTTCCTCGAGCAGCCTTCCGTCCCGGCTTAACGTCCCTCGAACGTCGCGATCGCTCTTCACGCCCACCGGAATACTCTTCCGCAGCTCTCTCGTCCTTCGGACGCACCGAGCCCGTCGGCTCCCTTCCTGTGCCGTCCTTCCCACTAGCTGCGTCTTCCGCTCGACTTCCTGTGCTCCTAAGCTCCTGCACACTCAGACACAGGGATCAAACACAGCAGGACCTAACTAACTTGGTTGATCATATCAAAACTACCACGGGGTCCAACAAAATCATTGGCCTTTTTCTTTCTTTTCTTTATCTTTCTTATACTTGTTAATACTTCTAAAAGAATGCTTCTTTAAAAAGAAACTGAAATGTTTAAGCAAATTCTAACTTTGAAATGCTTAAACAAAAATCTGCATACTATGCTAATCAAAATTCTGCATACTATACTAATCAAGATTCTGCATTCTATGCTACACTATTTCTGCATACTATACAAACATAAATTCTGTACTATAATACTTAACCAAACTGCACTATAATCTTTTTCTTTAAAAATTGCACTATAAGTTCCACCAAAAATCTGCACTACAAGTTCCACCAAAAATCTGCACTATAAACTCTAAAGAAATCTGCACCATAAGCTCTTTAAGAAATCTGCACTACAAGCTCTAAAGAAATCTGCTCTAAAGAAATCTACATTTTAACTCTAAGAAATCTGCACTACAAGCTTAATTAAAATCTGCACTATAAGCTTACATAAAAATCTGCACTATAAGCTTAATTAAAATCTGCACTATAGGCTTAATTAAAATCTGCACTATAAGCTTAAATAAAAATCTACACTATAAGCTTAATTAGAAATCTGTACTATAAGCTTAATTAAAATCTGGACTATAAGCTTAATTAAAATCTGCAATATAAGCTTAATTAAAATCTGCACTATAAGCTTTCATAAAAATCTGCATTATAAGCTTAATTAAAATATGCACTATAAGCCTACATAAAAATCTGCACTATAAGCTTAATTAAAATCTGCACTATAAGCTTAATTAAAATTTGCACTATAGACTTAATTAAAAATCTGCACTACAAGCTTAATTAAAATCTGCACTATAAGCCTACATAAATATCTGTACTATAAGCTTAATTAAAATCTGCACTATAGGCTTAATTAAAAATCTGCACTATAAGCTTAATTAAAATCTGCACTGTAGGCTTAATTAAAAATCTGCACTATAAACGCTTCTCATGCTTTGAATTCAAGAAGAACAAAGGTCTGAAACTACTCCTACTGCAGGTGAGAAGCACTTACCTTTGCATTCTTGGGCTTACAACCGGAAAGAAAACTTTTAGGGTTTGCGGGAATTGCAAGCTTCGACCCCTCCTTCGTGCTCACGGTTTCCCCTTGACGAGAGGATCACAACCATGTGAAGATCTCCCGGAAATCTCCCTTGGTCGGCCGCCGGAGAGGAACCCTAGATCCCCCCCTTTTTTCCTTTGCCCAAACAGGAGACGCTGTGCCGTCGGGAGAGAAAAGGAGAGGAGAGGTCTAAGTTTTGAAAAATAATCCCTAAGTTCTCCCTTTTTATAACTTAATATTTCTGTTAACTATCTTAAATAAATTCGCTACCTTTTCTAAACAGAAAAATCCAACATCAACTTATCCCTTTTATAATCCAATATTCTGTTAACTATCTTAAATAAATTCGCTACCTTTTCTAAACAGACAAATCCAATATCAACTTATCCCTTTTATAAACCAATATTCTGTTAACTATCTTAAATAAATTCGCTACCTTTTCTAGACAGACAAATCCAACATCAACTTATCCCTTTTATAATCCAATATTCTGTTAACTATCTTAAATAAATTCGCTACCTTTTCTAAACAGACAAATCCAACATCAACTTATCCCTTTTATAATCAAATATTCTGTTAACTATCTTAAATAAATTTTGCTACCTTTTCTAAACAGAACCGCTTGCTTGACCACTTGGTCAGCCGGATTTGCTTAAGGCTTGGTTCGGTCGGAGGTTGCAGGTTCGAATCTCGGCAATTTTCTTTATTTTTTGCAACTTGTTTCTTTTGGTAAAAATACCAAACGAACTCCAAAAATTATATAAAAATACTCTAAAAATATCTAGAATTTTTATAAAGCATTTCTAAATATTTGTAAGTACTATTAGGACTCAAAATGAGGAAATTTGTGTTGTTACAATACTGCCTAGCTTCACTCACCAGGACTTTCCACCTAGCTTCACTCACTAGGATTTTCTAGTCAAGTATCCAGTCAACCTTGACCTACTTGACTCCCCTTCATAATCTCACCACATGAACAATTGCACCTGCAATCTCCATGTCTTGTCTCCATGTATTGTCAAACATCGAAACCCAAACATCAAGACTCGAGCTTGAACCAATTCAAGCTCAGTCAATCAGGTCAACCTTGACCTAGGGAATATTGCACCAACAATCTCCCCCTTTTTGATGTTTGACAATACCACTTGTAAGTTAGGCTAATCCCATAGCCTCAACTCATTTCATGCCAATATGAGAATGATGGTTCCCTTCATTCTCCTCCTTTTCTAGAGAACAAACTCCCTCTTTAGGTAATGAAGGTCTAACTTAACCACACATTCTTTCCCTATTGGCACACATCAAAATTCTCCCCCTGAAGAGTTACCCAACATTGTTGACAACTTCACTCGTTGTTCACAACACAATAACGAAGGTCCCATACCCTTCATTATCCTAAACGCTCATCCTTGAGCATATACCACTCGGTATATTCACACACGATTCAAATGAAGGTCCCATACCCTTCATTGTTATCAATCGCTCATCCGTGAGCAAACATCACCTAAATAATGAAGATATCCACTCTTCATTCAAATGCCCAACCTTGAGCATTTTCGCTAAAGAAGGTTAACCACCTTCCAAGGTGTATGAAAAATAATTTTTCATGTCCTTGTTGGATCGAGATGCGCTAGAGGGGGGGGTGAATAGCGCTCGCGGCTATTTCGTTCGATTATCGGAATCGTAAAAAGCGTAAGAGTTAATGCAGCGGAATAAAAACAAGCATACACAGACGCAAGAGATTTTTACTTCGTTCGGAGCCTTGATTAACTCTTACTCGAAGGCCCGCGATCCTTGATCGCTTTACGTGGGCAACAACTATAAGCTCGATAAAAGGATTACAAGATGAAGTACAAGTAAATGCAAAAACTAATTATACAGACGACAAGAATAAAATCTCGGAGCTTCGGGTCATCGTAGACTTGTAGCAGCACTTTCGGGCGTCTTTCAGAGCAGCACGTTGGAGACAGAAGACTTGGAAAATGTTGATTTGAGCTGCTGGTCGAGATCCCTTATAAAGGGTGTTCAAGGCGCCTTCTACTGTTCACCAAGGCGCCTTGAATGAGCCGAGTCAGCTGCGGAGATAAGTGCTGAACTGGTCGAACCTTATCCAGGTTCAAGGCGCCTCCAACCACTCCAAGGCGCCTTCATCAAGCTGTCCAAGGCACCTTGGCTTCCTTCAAGGCGCCTCCAAGCATACTTCACAGCCAGTTCAGGTTTTGCACCCGAGGCGCCTCCAAGCTCCATGGAGGTGCCTCGGACACTGTTCATCCGAGGTTAATCTTTGCTCTTTGGTCCCTGCAAGATACATTAGTCCCAAATATACCCTGCAACACAAAGTTAGCACATAAAACATAATAGTTGTGATAATGACAGTCTCCGGACTGTCCGAGTCTGACTTCGGATTTCCGTCCGGAAATCGTAGGTCGACCCGACGCCTACTGTTCCCTCTACGGGGAACGCGTACTCACCTACTCCACTCAGGAGATTTACCTGCTGCCAGTGCGATCCTCCAGATCGACTGGACTTTTGCTCAGCACTCGACGCTCCCGGACTTTCTTCTGGACATCCGCTTCCCGGCTAGTCCAGTCTTTCACCTGGTTAGCGACACCAGGACTTTCCACCTAGGGTTACCTATAAGATACCGTAAAACTAAATATTAAATATTATTGGACGAAAAATCTTATTGGATTTTTCAAAAATTTTTAGTAATTTTTCAGGATTTAAATGGAGTCCGTATGACTCGTTTTGAGGGGATGATTCAGTAGGTTAGGTGGAAGCCTGTTTGGGATACCCATTTAAATGAGAAAAAGTTTTAAATTATAAATTCTTTTCCTTTATTTTTCCTCTCTCCCCCAAACGTCGATCCACCCAACCCGAACCTTTCTTCCTCTCTTCCCCGACGCCGAATTCCCCCTTCTCCGGCGATTCCTCCTCGCCCAATCGTAGACCACCGTGAGTTCACCGCCGGAAACGATCTTCCTTCTCCTTCAGCGTGCCTCGGCAGAGTCTCCCTCCTCCTCTCACGACTCTGCCCTAGGTCGCCGACTGCGCCTCCTCACGCCATCGCACGTCGACGCCATCGCCGATCTTGTGTTCCGATTTCCCCTCTACCTCTCCTCTACCGACACAAGCCACTCGTGGGATGATTCCGGCGCCCCGATCCAGTGCCAGACCTCTCCCTCTCGCGTCTCTGTTGATGCCGTGGGAGCCCGATGCCGAGCCACAGTGTCGTCAACTTCGATCAACCCACCACTGATCAAAAGGAAGAGGATCTGAACCCTAGATTCGGTCCCTCATTGCCTCAACCGCGTGCTGTGGTGTCGACCAATGGAGCCTCTGTTCCAGCCAAGATTGTGTTTCCATCTACACTGTCATCGGCCATTTGTTTCAAGAAATGCTTTCTAGGCCAGTGAACCATTGGAGAAGGGGTCATTGGCATGGAATTAAGGTATGATCTGTTCAGTACCGAGTTAATAGGGGATTGTTCTGTTGTTGTATTGGATTGATTCTTGAAGGAATGGATTCTTTGCTAGGGTTGATATCGGCGAAGCAATGTTTGGCTGAGGGATAGACATCTGATCGCTATTTGCACATCAGGGTAAGTGTGCTTCTTCTGTTCTCTTATTGGTCTGTTTTGTTGGGATTGCTAATGGATATGAGATTTTGTGGAAAGATTATGAAAAGGGGATGGGTTTGGAATTGGGATGTGAATTAGACTAGGAAATGATTGAGTTGATTGAGGATTGTTGGCGTTTGTGATTGACGGTGGTTGACGATTTGGTTGATAGGTTGATTGGATGATTATCGAATTGGGGGGGTATTGTTATGATGTTGGATAAAATTAGATTATTGTTTTGAAGGAGTTTTGGAGATGTATCATGTATAACCTAATCTAATTAGGTTATATTATGATTAAGGTTAGTTGGAGGATTAATCCATAATCATGTTTGATTAGGGTTACTCTAATTAGGTGGGGGGGGGAGTTGTTTAGTTATTTACTTCGCATGTAATTAGCTAAATATATTATGTGATCACAGGACTTTGTTTTGAGGCGAGCATCTCGACGTGGGATTGATTTATCTAGCATGATCGACAGATTTAAGGCGGGTATTTCTTCCTTGGCTCTATGTAGATTTTTATTGAGCTTAGTGCATGGTTTTATGTGATGGATTAGGTTGCTTTTCCTTATATCGTATTTGTTGGTTGCCTTCCTGCTTGATACTTATGCTTGATCTTTGAGATGTCCTAGTTATATCATATACAGTCTCTACTCTTGATTTCTACTCTGCTGTGATTACGCGTGTAGAGTATGTATTGTAGGGATTGTCGAGTGGTTGGATTTACCATGCTAATTTTGCATATAATGTGGATTGTACGTGGGGTGGTATGTGTTATAGGAGTCATCATGTTGACCGTACATTTACATCACATGTATTTGTTATGTACTTTTGGAGGAGTTGTGTGGATTGTATGTTTGTGGTTTATACATGTGTCTCGTGTGTTTTTACTGGAGGATACATGTGGGGTTGTGTACACGTGCCTAGTGTGATATGTAGAGGTATCATGATGGTTATACCCATGTTGTGGAGATATTTATGATGATGGAGAGTTTATATTGATGATGGGGATGTTTATATTATGATTATCACATCATGTCATCATATATTGCATGCTGACGACCATTGCTCCCTTGTGGTATGAGTTAGTTGTCAGTCATACTTGTGGATTGTTTGATGACCACCAGCTCCTTTAGGTATGAGCTAGTCATTAAACATATTAGCTGTCTATTCGACCACTATTGGAGAGTGGTAGTTAGGAGTGGAGCTAGTCCTGTTCTGTTCACTAGGCTGCTCAGTGCATACTCTGTCCACCTCGACCACTCTTATTAGGGGTCTGGAGGGTTCAGTAGTTAGGGGGCTTGTGATGTGAGTAGACAGGGACCCTGATGCTATGTAGTTAGATAACTACTTAGCATTCCGTCTGCCTCAGCTGCTTTATAGCAGTTTGGAGTATGAGGCTTGTACAGTTGTCACGGACCCAAGCCTCTCGGCCATACTGGGGTCGTGGTGTTTGGAGAGGTGTCGGGGGTGACCATGGAGCATGCATACGCAGTTATTATCCTTGCATTTGATGCGCGGTGTATCTGCATTTGCATACATGCCTAGTAGATACTAGTTGCATGTGATTGTCGTTGTTGCACTTGATTGAGATATGGTTGCTGCATATGATTGTCATGCTGCATACATGTCATTTATTTTACATGTATATGCAGTCGTATTTATATTGCACAGGTGTCACGGGTATATCTGTTGCAGATCCAGTGAGGTTACTGATCTTTGTACCTTGCGTCAATTTCAGATTGGGTATGTATTTACCATTATGTCAGTAGTGGTTTGTGCAGTTTGTATGTCAGTTATGATTATGTCGGGTTATTACGTCAGGTATGATCAGATGCATTAATTATGATAGTATGATCATGTTTCTTTATTTCCCTACTGAGACTGTATACTTGTGATCTCCATGTTTGTTTATGGACCATGCACTATCTTGTCTATTACCCGCTGAGTTACCTATACTCACCACCGCATGTATACATTTATGTTTTCAGGTAGCTTGTAGATGGTTGGTGTCGCTCGGAGTATCCTGTCTGTCAGGTCCTACGTCACATCCGAAGATCGTGCTTATTTTCTTTTGTATATTCTTTTCTTATTTTTGGCATTGTATTTGTGTATAGCCATGTGGCTATCTTATGGTTTTGGTGTTGTATTTGTGTTTAAGCCGTGTCGGCATGCGTTGTATTTATTTGTGTTGTGTGGGCTTTCCTTCGTTTTCCGCTGTGTTTTAGTACAGCCGTGTGCGCTGTTTTATATATAACTGCGTGGTTGTGATTGTTTTATTCCAGCCAAGTGGGCTGTTATTATAACTGCGTGGTTGCGTATATAAATATTCCAGCCGCATGTGGCTGATGTATTTTGCTTGTATGGATGCTTCATATTGTCACGGTACAGGGGAGATGCTGCCGGATTTTTGTATGACAGAGACTCCTTTGGGGGCGTGACATTACCACCACCTAGGACTTTTGCCTGAAGTCATCGACCTGCCAAGACTTTCCGCATAGGGTTACCACCCCCTATGACCTAGGGTTACCACCCCCTAGGGTTTTTCCTTTGCCTAACCGCAGCTAGGACTTTCCTGAAATACTCAATCAGACTTGTTAGATCACAAAACACCTTAACTTTGAATCCTTTACCATTATGAAAACACGAGTTCGATCGTCGGATGCTTCCCGCATCAACAATCTCCCCCTTTTTGATTATGGCAACTCAAATTCAAAGTTAAGTAAACAGATATCAAATAACAGATAGATGAAAACATTTAACGCAAGCTTAGCAATTTTGCTAATGTAAACTCTATGCATTTAAAGTATAGGCTCCCCCTTAACTGTTGCTCCCCCTTTAATATTCATTATGTTAAGTTTGAAGTATTTGAATTTAAGTATTTTGAATTTGCTACTTTTTGAATTTGCTACTCTCCCCCTTTGCCATATATCAAAAAAAAAACAAAAATAGTCATAGGTTAACAAGATTTTGAAAAGCTAGTAACACTATACATAGAGGAGTACTTGTTGGAAAATTTGTTGGAGAAAAGATTTTTGAAGTCGCTTTTTAATTTTTGAAAGCAATGAGTTAAATTTTGCAAAACTGTGCTTTACTTAGGGATTTACAAAGTTAGAATTCAAAGTGAGCTAAGTTTTAAAATTTTGAAAATAAAGATTGGTACTTAATTTTAAACAATACTTATAAGTAAACAATACTTATAAAAATTTGATTTAGGAAGTCAGTTGGTCCTTAAGTCCAAGCATGAGTCAAGTTTAATAGATTGACTTTAAGAGATATCAGAGCCCTAAAGATCAAAACATGCTTAACCAGAAAACTCAGTATCCTTTACCAACTGTCTAACTTTTAGCTACTTGCTGATTGCCTACAGGGCAATAGCTTTCACATGGTTAGTCAAGTTAAGTCAATTTGGTCCAGTTATATTTGACTAGAGCTGGAAAACTTGACTTGATTGATGTATAGTGCGTGTTTAACGCCCAGACTCATATTGATGCACAGATATAAGAATTCTTGAGTCCAGGCTGTACCCTATGCATCTCACACCGTTCTATGTCTTTCAAACACAATCAAGGTATACCTAGGTGTTTGTAAGATGCTCTAGCTTAAGTCTAGGGGAACATGATTTCTAAGGGATAAACCTAAAGTAAGTCAATTTTTTTTTTTTTTTGTAAACTTCTAAGAAAAGGGATTTTAAAAACAGTTTTCCTAAAACTTTTAAAATGACAGGTAAACCTAGATTATTTGAAACTGAGTAAGTTGTTGACTAAACATGCAAATAAGTCTATATCACTTCAAGAAGGTCTAACAAACTGAATAGATAGTGAAGTGAAGGTGTCCATAGTCAACAAATCATAGTACAATGCATAAAAGGGTCATATCAAATAGCAGGATCATCTACTCGAGGAGCATCAACTGGCGGGTCATCAGCGGGAGGTGGTGCATGGGGCTGCTCGGGTGCTGGCTGAACTAGACATCGTATCTCGTCCCGGAGGGACTTAAATCCGGTAGCCATCTCGGATCGAATGGAGAGAACTATCCGTCGTGTCTGGATGGACTCGACCTCGATGGAGAGTGATGCAGAGGTCGAAGGTCCAACTGAGGTGGATGGTCCGGCAGATGGGGAGGGATCCGCGAAAAGATCCTCAGCTAAGAAATCAGCCCACTCCTCTCCCTCGCATGGTATATCCTCGGCTGCTGGAGCGATAGGGGCAGCCGCTGGCTGTGGTCGTCCTGTCCAGGCTAGAACTCCATCAGCGGTGATATCAGCACTGGCTAGTCTACAACTATGGGATCCTAGCTCGTCATATATAGTAAGAGGAATGACTGTCCCCCTGGTCACATCTATACCCTTTATGGTCGAAAAGAAGCGTGTCAAAATATGACAATAGGGCATGTGTACTATCCTGGAAGTGACTGTCCCAGATGCACAAATAATGTTCTGGAACATATGCAAGGCTATATCGATATCTAATCGATGACACAAGGCGTACAAGAAAAATGAGTGTGAAGGCCTCATCTTCGGGACATCCCGAGATAAGATCGGCAAAATACATGCTGTCAGGACCCTATACATCACGTAGTCCTGAACCCAAAGAGAGACTGACCTGAACTCAGTCAGGCCAAGAGGTCTCTCTTCCCCGAAGAAATACGTATAGATAGTATCTAACGTAATATGGGAGTAAGGATTGCCAAATGGCAGGTCCCTACTTGGGTAGCATAGGAAAGCAGACTCTGAAACCCTAAGTCCTAGGGTGGTACGTAACAAAGAGGGAGTACGCTCAATGTCAACACCAGCCACTCTGGTGGAGTACCTACTATCATCAACCCTTTCAAGGTTGTGATAGAACTGTGCACATAATTCCTTATTTACTGTATCAGTGCAGTAAACCAGTTGATCCAGCTAATAGTGCTCTATCATCTAGATAGATGGCTGACAATACTGGGTAAAAAAGGTCCTATTTACATATCTAGGTTTGATAGATTCAAAAGTGTAATTAGCAAAGGTATTCCTAAGATGTACAGTTGGGAATCTGATATCTGCTGATGGAAGTCTAGCTGGAGTAGGATCAACGTGACGACGCTTCCCATTTTCACCGATTTTACCAAAAATAAGCAGAAATTTTATGTAAAATTTGATCAGGAAGGATTGAGATTATACCTAAGAGGCATTGCTAAGTGTTGAGGGAAGATCAACGGGTTGAAGGCGCCTTGGTTGCTAGAATTCGCACAAGGAAGACGTGCTCGGCGTCGGCAGAAAACGAACAGAAAGAATCTGTTCGTTTCCTAAAGTTGGGGATTGAAGGCGCCTTAAGCATCTTAAGACGCCTTAAGTAGTTTTTTGGAGGCGCCTCGGTTCGATCCGAGGCGCCTTAGATTGATGCGGCGGGAACTTTCCCGCCATGCTTGGAGGCGCCTTCCCGTGTGGCAGGCGCCTCCATGAGGTGTCATGTGTCCTTTATTAATAAATATTATTATTAATTTTAATTATTAAGTTTTTAATTTTTTTTAAAATAATTTTGAAATGAATTTTGAAAGTTTTTTAAATTCATTTTAAGTTAATTAATTTTGAAAAAGAATTTTGAAGTTAAATAATTTTGAAAAATAATTTTAAAGTTAATCAATTTTTTGAAAATGATTTTAAAATTAATTAAATTTTGAAGTTAATTAATTTTGAAAATATTTTAAAGTCAATTAATTTTTAAAATAATTTTAAAAATATTTTAAAGTTAATTAAATTTTGAAATTAATTAATTTTGAAAATATTTTAAAGTCAATTAATTTTTAAAATAATTTTAAAAATATTTTAAAGTTAATTAAATTTTGAAGTTAATTAATTTTGAAAATATTTTAAAGTCAATTAATTTTGAAAATAATTTTAAAGTTAATTAATTTTATAAAGATTTTAAAGTTAATTAAATTTTGAAAAGATTTTAAAGTTAATTAATTTTGAAAATAATTTTAAAGTTAATTAATTTTAAAGTTAATTAAATTTTGAAAATGATTTTAAAGTTAATTAAATTTTGAAAATGATTTTAGAGTTAATTAAATATTGAAAAGATTTTAAATTAATTAAATTTTGAAAAGATTTTAAAGTTAATTAAATTTTGAAAATGATTTTAAAGTTAATTAATTTTTAAAATAATTTTAAAGTTAATTAAATTTTGAAAAGATTTTAAAGTTAATTAATTTTTAAAATAATTTTAAAGTTAATTAAATTTTGAAAAGATTTTAAAGTTAATTAAATTTTGAAAAATATTTTAAAGTTAATTAAATTTTGAAAATGATTTTAAAGTTAATTAATTTTGAAAATAATTTTAAAGTTAATTAATTTTGAAAATAATTTTAAAGTCAATTAATTTTGAAAATAATTTTAAAGTTAATTAATTTTGAAAAGATCTAAAGTTAATTAAATTTGAAAAGATTTTAAAGTTAACTGTTAATTAACTTGATTTAAGTTCAAGTCAATTTTAATAATTTCTTAGTCATCTCACACGATCTAAATTGTCAATCAGGGAACCCTATAATTGTTGTGAGATGAATTATTGTTGAATTTAAGGGTCTGGTTTAACTTTGTGTTAGATTCAGGTTTAGCTTTGGGTTCAACAAGTAAGTATTCTTTGGATAAACTTCTGGACTATGGTGAGTCACAAGAAACTCATTAAAGTAACCATGCCTTCGAGGTTTCCCAAATAGTCCTACCCATTGAACTTAATATTAATCCTTGGTCTAACTAGTTAGGATCCATTTAAGGGTAGCTTCGGTCAGTTCCACTTGGCCAAATGCACCAGGTCGAAGTCATATCTTCCTAGACATGTGATGCTCAAGTTTCCCTAATGTACTATCATCCAAAACTTCACCAGTACTGTGGGTCAAGTTAAACCTAGCCCGTTTTATCTAACCTTAATTATCCTACCGGGTAATCTACTCTTGTTTTACCCATTTCGGGTAGATTAGGTTTAGTTACCCTGTCGAGTAGTTCAGTTGGAAGTGCCAGCTAGTCTGGATCCTCCATCTATTTTTAACTTTGAATTTTCAATTTTTGATTTTGAATTATGAATTTAATTTTGAATTTTTAATTTGAATTTTGAATTTTGAATTAATATTTGAATTTCAAATTTTTAATTTGAATTTTGAATTTTGAATTAATATTTAAATTTTTAATTTTTAATTTGATTTTAGATTGAATTTAAATTTCAAATTTTTAAGATTGTTTTTCTTTTTGCTCCCCTGGATCATGATCTCGATATGGTCTATCGAGGTAGTGTATTTGATCCTTCGGGACCCAGTATTGACCAAGTCCAACTTGATTGATCAATTTGGACTTGGGGACCCATGCTTGGACTGATTTACTACTTTGTTTGTTTATTAAGGATAAATAATATTTATATTTCTTTTTACTTTTATATCCTAGCTCAGTTCTATTGTAAACGGCTCTTTGTGTCCTAAGGATTAGGTCAAGATTCTTGGAACCCAAAGAAAACCGTTCTAAGGTAGTTTTTAAATCCTTGACCTGATTTTTCAAACTAGAATTTTCTTCCTCAAGTTTTTGAACTTGGGTTGAATTTCCAGTCTGAACTTGATCAGGTATGGATTTAGTGTTAGTTACTTCTTTAAGGACAACTACTTCCTTTAGAAGTGATTTAATCCTAAGGTTTGACTTAGCTAACTTGCATAATAAATAATTGACTAAATTATTAAGCCTCGGAATACTTACAGTGGAGTCCGACCCTTCGAAAACGGATGCGGATCCGTGGCTTTGCTCGGACTCGGCCTCTGACTCGCTCTCGCTCTCGGATTCGACGATCTGGTCCCGGGCCATCAATGCGAGTAAACTCGTCTGATCGAGTTCGTCGTCGTCGTCTTCCGAAGAAGATTCGTCCTAGGTTTCCTTCAGGGCCTTCTTTCTTCTTTGCTTTTTGGCTTCCTTTTGGTTAGGGCAGTTGGCCTTGATATGCCCTTTCTGGTTGCACCCGTAGCAGGTAACTTCAAACTTTACCTTCGAACTCGGTTGGGCCTCCTTAGATTGTACTGCCTTTTTTAGGTCTTTCTTGTTGAAGCCCTTTTTCTTCTTGTAGAGCTTCTTCACGAGGTTCACGAGTTCACTGGTCAGTTCGTCTTCTGAATCTTCTGAGTCGGGTTCGTCTTCTGATTCCGGTTCAATTTTTCGCCGCACTCTTGGTTCCCGTGTTCGACTAGTACCTGCAACCAAAGTAATACCCTTCTCGGTTGGCTGTGCATTAGTTTGTTCATGAAGTTCAAATTCACTAAATAATTCATCTAACTTTAAAGAAGATAAGTCCTTGGAGACTTTGTAGGCATCTACCATTGATGCCCATAATGTACTCCTTGGAAACGAGTTAAGAGCATACCTTATAATGTCCCTATTCTCGACCTTCTGCCCAATTCCGTGGAGGGAGTTTAGGATATCTTGAATTCGCGCATGTAGTGAACTTGCCGTCTCGCCTTCCTGCATTTTCAAGTTATACAATTTATTAAGTAAAAGATCCCTTTTACTTACCTTAGTGTCGGAAGTGCCCTCGTGGAGTTCGATCAGTTTCTCCCACAGCTCCTTTGCGGAAGAGAATGGACCGACTCTGTTGAGCTCCTCCTTGGTAAGACCGCACTGGAGGGTGCAGGTGGCTTTGGCGTCGGCTTCCACCTTTTTGATAAAGGCTTGCTCCCAGTTCTCGCAAGATGTAGGTTTACCGTCTGCATCAGTTGGTAGTCGCAGTCCCGTCTTGACTATCATCCAGGTGTCGAACTGGATCTTCAGATATATCTCCATTCGCCCCTTCCAATATCCGAAATCTTCTCCGGAAAATAGTGGGGGACGAACAGTGCTATATCCTTCTTGTTGGGCCATTTAAATCTTAAAAAAGAAAACAAAAACAGGAAGATCTGTTCCAAGACTGAGTCTTGAATTAGTAGTGCGGGAAGAACAGGGAAAAAACGAGCTCAAGTGGTATTGACCAACTTTGAGCAACACCGATTTGAAAAGAATTAGAATTTTAGCTACTAAACTAATTTCTAATTGATTCCGAAAAACCAAAAAATACCACGAAAAAAAATGTTTTGACTGGTGGTTGCACCAATTCAAAACAACCCCGCTCTGATACCAATTGTTGGATCAAGATGCGCTAGCGGCTATTTCATTCGATTATCGGAATCGTAAAAAGCGTAAGAGTTAATGCAGTGGAATAAAAACAAACATACACAGACGCAAGAGATTTTTACTTCGTTCGGAGCCTTGATCGACTCCTACTCGAAGGCCCGTGATCCTTGATCGCTTTGCGTGGGCAACAACTATAAGCTTGATAAAAGGATAACAAGATGAAGTACAAGTAAATGCAAAAACTAATTATACCGATGACAAGAATAGAATCTCGGAGCTTCGGGTCGTCGTATACTTGTAGCAGCACTTTCGGGCGTCTTTCAGAGTAGCACGTTGGAGACAAAAGACTTGGAAAATGTTGATTTGAGCTGCTGGTCGAGATCCCTTATAAAGGGTGTTCAAGGTGCCTTCTACTGTTCACCAAGGCGCCTTGAATGAGCCGAGTCAGCCGCGGAGATAAGTGCTGAACTGGTCGAACCTTATCAGGTTCAAGGCGCCTCCAACCTCTCTAAGGCGCCTTCATCAAGCTGTCCAAGGCGCCTTGGCTTCCTTCAAGGCGCCTCCAAGCTCCATGGAGGCGCCTCCAAGCTCCATGGAGGCGCCTCAGACACTGTTCATCCGAGGTTAATCTTTGCTCTTTGGTCCCTGCAAGATACATTAGTCCCAAATATACCCTGCAGCACAAAGTTAGCACATAAAACATAATAGTTGTGATAATGACAGTCTCTGGACTGTCCGAGTCTGACTTCGGATTTCCGTCCGGAAATCCTAGGTCGACCCGACGCCTATTGTTCCCTCTACGGGGAACGCGTCCTCACCTACTCCACTCAGGAGATTTACCTGCTGCCAGTACGATCCTCCAGATTAACTGGACTTTTCCTCAGCACTCGATGCTCCCGGACTTTCTGCTGGACATCCGCTTCCCGGGTAGTTCAGTCTTTTACCTGGTTCGTGACACCAGGACTTTCCACCTAGGGTTACCACTCCCTAGGACTTTTGCCTGAAGCCATCGACCTGCCAAGATTTTTCGCATAGGGTTACCACCCCCTATGACCTAGGGTTACCACCCCCTAGGGTTTTTCCTTTGCCTAATCGCAGCTAGGACTTTCCTGAAACACTCAATCAGACTTGTTAGATCACAAAACACCTTAACTTTGAATCCTTTACCATTATCGAAACACGAGTTCGATCGTCGGATGCTTCCCGTATCAACAGTCCTTAAAGAGTAACTCCACCTAAAGACATGCACGTAACTTCTGTCATTGCACCAACAATGACTTGGAATCCCTAAACCTTTAGGAAACCCAAATTTAGAAGTTTTGCGGTTCAAAAATTCAATGTTGAAACCAAACCTCAACCTAAACCTCTACTTAGTCTTCCTTAACCAATCCATCCTTGTTTTCATCATGAAAACTCCCCCTAAATGTATATAAATGTGTTTTAAGGGGTTAGGAATGATTACCTAGACTATAGGGGGCTCAAAATGCTGAAATCAGGCTTTCCCAGCCAAAATCAGCATCCCCAATCGATTGGAGTTGGGTCCCAATCGATTGAACCCTGCTGAATCGATCCACTGATCGATTCAGACTGCGTGGATCGATCGGCTGATCGATCCAGCGAGCTTCTGCTCGTGAGAAGTGCCTTCTCAATCGATTGACCGATAGATTGAGGCACTTTAATCGATCGGTTGATCGATTGAAGCTCTGAAAAAGCTGAAATTCAATTTCAGTCAATTTCAGAAACTCCCCAAAAATTCTATAAAATTTGAAAAATTATGAAAATTCATGTAGACATTCCGTAGGGCATATACTATCAAGGAAAAGCAGTTTTCTAAGAAAATACTTCATATTTTCCAAGATTGACATAAACTAGAGAACTTATAAAAACTTTTGTGTTTTCTTCTAGTTTGTGTCTAACTTTTCAATGATGAGTACTATCAAAAGATAGTCTTCACCAAGGTTTTCCAAAAAATTTTTGAAATCATTTTCAAAACTAATTTCCAACCATGTTCTTTGGGCTCAATGCATATGACTTGTACATTAGCTTTCCCAATGATTGGAAAACACATAACTATGTGTTCGATGAACTTAAAACTCACAAAAACGTACTAAATTAACATCTTGAGTTTTGTTCATCATCCTAACATCTCATTTGTTTCTAATGTGCACGAAAACACATACAAGTCACCTTATAGTTCTTAGTGAGGTGTAAATTTTTGGTTTTGCCCTAATCTAGGGATCATGCATATCTACCTAGGCATTTTGAGGTTATGAACATCCACCAAGGATGTTATTTGTTAATAAATGTTATTTGTCCTTAAATTGTAAGGAATTAAAATAATGCATGATGAGATATGACATACATCAAAAGGAATTATTTTCAAAAGAAATTTTCCTATGACTACATGATGTATTTATGACATGACATGATATTTTTTTATTTTTCATAATAAGGTATGAATTCCAAAGAAAATAAATATGATGTCCGGACATATAAAAGGCAAACAATCATGGCAAGTTTTAGCATAAATAAAATACCTAGATTACCTATCTAAGTATCCTAAAACCTTGGCTAACTTAAAATTTAAGTCCTAGATTGCCCTTAAGTCCCTCATAAAATGCCAAACTCTCAACTTAACATTTCTTTTACTCTTAATTTGTTGTGCCAATTGAAATTAACTATATTCCTTAAATTTTGGCACAATCTACTCTTCCAAGAGTAACCATTTGAGTTAAGGCATAGATTGCCTTTAATCCCTTAAGAAACTACCAAAATATCAACTTGGTAGTTCTTATTATTATCCCAATTGTGCCAATTTAATTTAGAAACACAATTCCTCAAGGTTTGACACATTTTACTCTTACAAGAGTAACCATTTAAAAATAAGGCCTAAATTGCCCTTAACTTTCTAAGAAAATGTCAAAATCCCAAATTGGCATTTCTTTTACTCATATTTTGTTGTGCCATTGAAAATACATCAAAACTTCTCAACTCATAGCACATATTACTCCAATTAAGAGTAAATGATGATCCTTTTCATTTTCAAAGGTTAATAATAACCTTGAAAATGCTCTTAGAGTGCCAACTTTATTATGATTGGGTTAACTACCCTTTCAATTAGAGTTGACACTCTCTAACCCATCTAAGGGGTAGAGAAAATGCTCCTAGGAACCCAAAACCTATTGGTGCTCCTTGGATGCTCTAGGTATTCACTAGGGATAACTTCCCTAGATACCTTCCTAGTGACCTTGTTAGGCTTCTTAGAAGCCTTGGTCACATTTTCTAGATCAACTCTAGGGATTTCTTCCCTTGTGACTTTCTTTGTGACTTTCTTGGACTTCTTAGAAGTCTTAGTCACTTTTGTTGCAAAAATACTCTTAGGAATAACCTTCCTAGTATTTTTGACTCGACCATTTGACCTAGGGTTGGTTCCATAGCTATATGGAACCCTATGGTAAGAAATTACATCCTTCTTAGCATTTGGTTTGTATCCCAAACCTCTATGACCATTGGATGACTTTTGTTGTCTTAAACCTAGGTTATGCTCATTTTGCCCTTTAAGGATATTTTTCATCTTTTTTAGGGTCTTTTCCATGTTATCAAGTCTTGACCTCAAGACTTGATTCTCTTCCCATAAATCCCTAGATTTTAATTTTTCACTAAATCCTTGAGTATTTTTGTTTCTAGGCTTATAACTAAAGTTCTTAGAATTCTTGCCTAAATTTTTGTCTACCTTCTTAACCCTAAGTTGAGTGGTTTTAGCATGAAAAGCTACATGTTTTTCCTTAATACTATCTGTTGGATCGAGATCGTGCTAAAGGGGGGGTGAATAGCGTTCGTGGCTAAATTTTATGTTTAAATTATCGGAATCGTTCGATTTAAAACGTACGAGTAAATGCAGAGGAAATAGAAAAGACAATCACACAAACACGGAGGATTTACTTCGTTCGGAGCGTGTGATGACTCCTACTCGAAGGCCCGCGATCCTTGATCGCTTTCCGTGGGCAACAACTATAAGCACGTAATTGTTACAAGAATGTTATAATTAGAACTATAAAGAAAAACAATACCGACAGTAAGTATATATCAAAATCTGGAGCTCTGGGTCGTCGGTATGTCGTTAGCAGCACTTCGGGATGATCTCGTTAGCAGCACGTTGAAGAAAGGAAGTGTGGAAGTCGTTGTCTTGAAGTGCTGGTCGAAACCCCCTTATAAAGGGTGTTCAAGGCGCCTTGAAGGCTGTTCAAGGCGCCTCCATGCTGCCGAGTCCTCCGCGTGGATCAAGCTTGAACTGGTCAAAGTTCATCTGCTTAAGGCGCCTTAAACCTCACTCAAGGCGCCTTCCAAGGCACCTTCTGCCTTCTTCAAGGCGCCTCCAATGGTGCTTCGCAGCCAGCTCAGCTTTTGCACCCGAGGCGCCTCCAAGCTCCATGGAGGCGCCTCGGACACTGTTCATCCGAGGCTTTAGGTTGCTCCTTTGCACCTGCAAGATACGTTAGTCCCAAACACTATCCTGCAACACAAAGTTAGCACAATAAATATGATAAATGAAGTATAGACAGTCTCCGGACTGTCCGAGTCTGACTTCGGGTTTCCAACCGGAAACCCTAGGTTGACCCGACGCCTACTGTTCCCTCTACGGGGAACGCGTCCTCACCTACTCCCCTCAGGAGAGATTACCTGATGCCAGTCGATCCTCCAGATCGACTGGACTTTTTCTCAACACTCGACGCTTCCGGACTTTCTGCTGGACATCCGCTTCCCGGCTAGTCCAGTCTTTTCACCTGGTTCGCGACACCAGGACTTTCCACCTAGGGTTACCACCCCCTAGGACTTTTACCTGAAGCCATCGACCTTCCAAGACTTTCCGCATAGGGTTACCACCCCCTATGACCTAGGGTTACCACCCCCTAGGATTTTCCCTTTGCCTAACCGCAGCTAGGACTTTTCTCCACCTAGGGTTACTGCCCCCTAGGACCTAGGGTTACCACCCCCTAGGGTTTTCACCTGCCTAACCACAGTTAGGACTTTCCTGAAACACTCATTCAACATGTTAGATAACAACACGACTTAACTTTGAATCCTTTGCCATTATCAAAACTTGGGTTCGATCGTCGGATGCTTCCTGCACCAACACTATCATGCTTCCTATTTTTATGGTAAATAGCATTAAAATGATAAAAATTAGAATTAGCATGCCTTTTACCATTATTTAAATAGATAGGCTCAATAAATGACACTTTTCGTTTTACCTTGGAGCCTCCCCCTTGAGATGTACTTCCTCCTTGAGCCTTGACCGCTCTCTTCCCCTTGGGACATTGACTCCGATAATGTCCCTTTTGATTGCAAGAGAAGCACACAATGTGCTCCTTGCTCTTCTTTGTTCCAGGGACGGTCTCCTTGGGCTTCACCTTGCCCTTTAGTGCCACTTGGCCCTTCTTCTTGGCCAATTTGGGGCATTTGCTCTTGTAGTGCCCATGTTCCTTACACTCAAAACATATAATGTGATTTTTATTTTTAATTGAAATATTTATACCTTCATGTGTAGGGATGACACTTGATCCTCCATTTGATTTTGCTTGACTTGTGGAGGTGGAAGCTTCTTCCTCCTCTTCTTCTCTTGACCCGGATGTGGAGGCTTCTTCTTGCTCCGGTGTCAATTTTCTACACTCCCCCTCAATCCTAGAGGTGGAGGCTTCTTCATCTTCATATTGTACATGGAACAAGGAGTATGCCCTCTCCTTGCCCTCTTCATTGCATTCCTTTGAAGATGAAGCTTCTTGGACTTCTTCTTTGGAAGATGAGCATCTCTCACCTTCGGAATTCTCCTCCTCTTGATCTTGCTCCAATGAGTCACCCTCTTTGGATTTTTCTTGGCTTGGTACAGTGGAGGGAATGCCATGAATCTTGGCCAATTTGCTCCATAGCCCTTTGACATCTTCAAAATCTCCAATTTGCTCCAAGATGTTGCTCGGCAATAGATTGACCAAAAGCTTGGTCACTTTGTCATTTGCCTCACATCTTTGGATTTGGTCTTGGCTCCACTTGCTCGTCTTGAGAGTTTTGCCCTTTGAATTCTTTGGAACTTCGAAGCCTTCCATTAGAGCAAACCATTGCTCTATCTCCACCATTAAGAAATTCTCGATCCTTGATCTCCAAAGATCGAAGCTCATCATTGTGAATGGTGGAGGCACCCTTGTGTCGAATCTAAGACCATCTTGGAATTCCATTTTGAAGTTGAGCTTGAAGAAATCTTTGACTTGAAGAATTTTGCTCCAACTTCTTCACCCTCTAGCTCTTTGCCCCTTCCGGCGATGATTCCGGTGAAGAGCGGCCTCGCTCTGATACCACTTGTTGGGACCAAATATGTAGCTAGAGGGGGGGTGAATAGCTCAGCGCGATCTCGTGCTCGTCGTTGCTTGTTTCTTCAAAGATATACAGCAGAAAATATGAAGAAACACACACACAACGCTAACTCTAGGATTTACTTGGTATCCACCTCAAGAAGAGGTGACTAATCCAAGGATCCACACACTCACGCACCCTCCACTAATGTAAACACTCCTTTTCGGTAACTACCGAAGGCGGAGAAGCCCTACAATAATCTCAATACAATAAGAAACAAAGAGAAGCAAATGTAAGGGAAAGCTTACAAGATTTGTACAATGAAACCCTAACCCTAGCTTTTTCTTCTTGTTGTGGACACACCTCTTAACTTGGATGACCCTCCAAGATCCTTCAAGAACTGGCGGTGAGAGTGGAAGAATGCTGTGGAGAAGCTATTATGATCGCCTGTGAAGATCGGAGATGGAAGCCGTGGGATCTCTGCCGAGAGAAGCGCTCGCCAACAACTATATCCTATGCCAATGGTCAGATCCCGATCGATTGGATTGCTCCCAATTGATCGGGGAGGCTTTGGATCGATCGATCCAGAGTGCCTCTGTTCTCTCGGGAATTGCTTGGATCGATCAGCTGATCGATCCAGGATTTATCGCGTGAATCGCACCTCCCAATCTATCGGCTGATCGAATGGAGGCTCCCAATCAATCGGCTGATCGATCGGAGGCTCCCAATCGATCGATTGATCGATTGGGAGGCTTTCTGTTCATGCGACACTTCTCTCCAATCGATCCACTGATCGATTTGGAGGAGTCTTGTCTTGGGGACTCTCCCAATCGATCGGCCGATCGATTGGGCATGAGCCAATCGATCGGCTGATCGATCCAGCCCTTGTTTTTGCCCAAAAACAAATCCAAAGTCCCCTAAACCAACATCCGGTCAACCATGACCTATTGGTACATCATGCCTAGCATCCGGTCACCCTTGACCTACTAGGACTCCCTCACCATGTGTTCGGTCATCCTTGACCCACTTGGACTTTTCTCCTCGTGCTAGGTGTCCAGTCATCCTTGACCCACTTGGACTTATCTCCACCAGGTGTCCAATCAACCTTGATCCACCTAGATTTCCCGTGTCAAGTATCTGGTCAATCCCTTTGACCTACTTGGGCTTCCCAACACCAGATGTCTGATCAAACTTGATCCATCTAGATTTCTTGTGCCTAGCTTCACTCACTAGGACTTTCCTTCTGCCTAGCTTCACTCACTAGGACTTCTCATTTGCCTGGCTTCACTCACCAGGACTTTCTATACTTCCTAGCTTCACTCACTAGGTCTTTCACCTAGCTTCACTCACCAAGATTTTCCAGCTGCCCGGCTTCACTCACCGGGACTTTCACCTAGCTTCACTCACTAGGATTTTCCTTCTGCCTGGTTTCACTCACCAGGACTTTCACCTTGCTTCACTCACTAGGATTTTCCATACTGCCTGTCTTCACTCACCAGGACTTTCCACCTAGCTTCACTCACTAGGATTTTCCAGTCAAGTATCCAGTCAACCTTGACCTACTTGACTCCCCTTCATAATCTCACCACATGAATAATTGCACCTGCAATCTCCATGTCTTGTCTCCATGTATTGTCAAATATCGAAACCCAAACATCAAGACTCAAGCTTGAACCAATTCAAGCTCAATCAATTAGGTCAACCTTGACCTAGGGAATATTGCACCAACATTCGGGTCCGGTGAAGGATGAAGCATCTGAAGGACCGTGGACAAGGAAGCAAGGACAAGGGTCGAGGGAAGTGACTTCGAGGCATACGTGAAGGATGACATTGGGGACGATCCGCGAGCTTGAATGCATCCGAGGAACAAGAGTAAAAGGAAGTAGGTTTGAAGGAAAGAGATCAAAGCTACAACGAAGAGTCAAGTGAGTCATAAGAGTGAGGGTCTGAGTGCTGAGAGATTGTATTCAGGTACCAGTCGACTGGTGGTTTCATCAATCGACTGGTTTAGTCGACTAGGAGCAAAC